>NW_005843249.1:119476-124804 GCF_000455745.1 Alligator sinensis | reverse complement strand
CCCAGTGGCCAATCGTTGATCCCAGAACCACCAGCAGTGAAACTGGAAGTGCCAGTGACACTTCCACCAACACTTCTGGTTTTGCCACCGGCGCTTCTCTTAGCACAAAGGGGGCACATTGGCATTTCTCTTGCTGCAGGGGGGGCCCATTGGTGCTTCTCCCGGTGCCCTCACTTCCAGGAGCCAATTTGGGGGGGGAAGGGGGGCACGTGCTCCCCCCACTGTGCTTCCTGTATGCATCACCAATGCTCAAGCCACTTCTAAAAAGAGCAGGTTTGTATCTGGAGAAAGAGGATTTGCACTATCTTGCTTCTGCAAGAAAATGGGTAATTGACCATGAGTTTCACTTGTCTGAATTTATTTATACATACAAATTATTCAGTGACAAAGTTAATGCCACATAATCCCTATGAAATAATACCTATTTCTTCTGTTAAGGCATTTTTAAATACTGTCATACTGAAGAGAGATCTCTTCAGCAGAATCACATAAATTCACATTTAATGAAGATCTTTTATACAGATTATGTTAAGTGATCTTCATTTTGAAGCCAGTAGTCCTCTTAAGAGAGAAGAGAACTGTAGGGGAAATAAGGCTCAGTTTTCTCATCCAAAGTGGGATTAATTTATATGCAGGAGTGAGCACAAAATCTATACCCCAGTTAAAATTGACTCAAACCCTAAAAGCTAGAGCTTAAGCAGGACTTAAGCATGGTATAGATCACTCTCTGAACAGGACTGAACTTCATATTGAATGCAGCAGGATAACATCCTGAGGAGGAAAATCAGGAATGGGTTCGGACTTTTGTGTAATGGAGAACAGGATTTGGGGTTAATTATGACTAGATTGAGAAGGACATGTTATACCCAGTATAATGTAACTTCCCTTCTGTAAATGAACAACATAAAAATCCAGAATATTTTGTACTGTAATATGTTGAAGCTGCTTTGTTACATCTTGATCAGTGAAATGTGACTATCAGCAGGTCATTACAGGTCAACAAGAACAATAAATTTATGTTGTTAATTTGTTTCAAATAATACTTAAGCAGTTTTACGTACAAAGTGCCACTGTGTTGTCAGACTGATGTAAACAGATGTCTTTAGAGTTTCTCTATTTCTCCCAAAGCACAAATGTAAGCCTGGCCAATAATTCTTATGATATTTACAGTTAGGTTTACCACTGGGATCATGACTGCCTTCCTGTAGCTTGACTATTTGGTTCTAAGGTGGAACAACATTGTCTTTCATGCACAACACTGCCCTGTTCACAACTGTTGCAAAGTTATTGGGGTCCTTAGGAATATTCATCCACCGATGTGTAGGGTGAGCTGATGAAACTGGAGGTTGTAGACATGGTTTTAGAATTTCCTTGTGAACAGCCATTGAAACTTGTGTCCCGTAAAGCAGCTCTTTTCTTTCGGGTAGACTTGGAATTATCTCCATCATTTGGGTCAAACACTACCGTCATGCTAGACTCCATTCTTGAAACAGTATACAAACTACTTTGTCTGGTGGGATGAAACCTGGCTACCTTGAGCTCCAGCTCATCATAGCTAGAAACTTCAATAAACGGGCACCAACGAAATGCTCTCTTGAAACCAGCTCGGAATCTGAGAAGAAAGACATTTGGTGAAAATCTATGCTTGGTGGCCCAGAACACTGATGAGTTAAAAACATAAATGCTTGGTAGAAGCAGAATGCACTGCTGATAAGACACACCCAAACACTCACACTTGTTTTCCAATTTCCAAAGCTTTACTTGATCCATTAATCCCATTTCTAGTCTCATGAAAATCAACAGGAGTTTGCCTGACTGAAATTTGAGTAAGAAGAACAGAATTAATTGATAGCACTTTTCTATTTCTGACACTCCAAATACCTTTCCTGCCTATTACACTGGCAGTGTGTCTTTGGCCTGAACTTCCCTTCCCTTCATAGCTTTGTAAATCAAACGCACCAACAACATTGCTTGTTTAGGAAATGGTTCTGATTTCACCCTGATGAAGTCATGGTTCAAACCTTTGCCTATTCTCAGCTGCACTATTGCAACATTCTGCTTTTTAAAAGCTTGCTAAATCTCAGCATTTTAGATTACAAAAATGAGGAGAATTCTGTTTTTTCCCTTGATAACACATAAAGAAACACACTCGCGCATTACCCCTCTCTCACAAAAAAACTGCAAACACTGAATTTACTTTGATTTTATGCATATCTATTGTGTATCCTCTTCCTAAAAACATTCAGTAAATGAATTTGCTTAAAACAAGTGTTGGAAAATGTTTATGGAAAGTGAGCTCTGGATTTTGGCATAATTATTTACATAGAAAAATCTGGATTCTGAGAATTACCTTTATTCAATCAGGGAACTATAGCATTATCCATGATGTCTAGCTGTCCAATTTCAAAATAAAGAACAGACTGATATTTAGTTTTGTATATAGAGGAAGTACAGGAGTTCTCTCACAAATTATCTAATGGCCAGGTTTTTTAAAAAGTATCTGTCAAATAATTCTGAATACTAAAAATAAAGCTCCACACAAGAAAATGGCAAGCTACTTAAGAATGATTCTCAAACAGGAAAGGAGCCTAAGGCACCAATTCTACAATACTTACACATGTAAATAATTTCATATACATTATTAATGCCACTCAGAGAGAAGTTTAATGCAACTACAGTTGTGCGTAAGACACTTGTATTATTTTTAATGTTAATCTATCTTTATTGTTCATCATGTGCAAGTGCTGGAGGAATGCACCCAAAATGCATCAAATAGGAGTATTCACTATGAATTGTCTGCTCTCTTCTATCTAGCAAAATTTTCCATGCTGTTTCTCACAGACTTTTCATACTGTTGGAACAAGTGCCCTCTCTTTGCATCTCCTGTTGTCTAGCTTAGTATTTATATATCAACTTTCAGATCTAATCTGAAGAAACATGATTTTCTCTTGCCAAAAGCACAGGCCAGAATTTCTGTCTTCCGCTTTTTAAAATTAAACTATGTATATTTTAAACAGCGGTTTTCAAACTTTTTGAGCTGAGTCCCACTTTGAGTTGCAATTTTGTTTGCACCTCCTCTCCCCCTCACCCTAGAGGAGCAGCACAGTCAGGCAGAGGGCACCCTTCATCCTAGCATCTTAGCAAGCTGGGCTCTACCCACTGTGGTTCCAGTGCCTCCTGCCTTGGCCCTGCTGTAGCTCTAGGCTGTATGCCCACGACACCAGGCTCTGGGAGGCACAGCAGCCTGCTGGCACAGCCTACCTGGGGCTCGCCACCCTTGCATCCCCGCCACAGGGCTGCAGTGGCACCAGCTCTTTGCAGACTTCTTGCTGTTACCCCCCTGCGCTGCACCCTGCCCAGCATTCCTCCACATCCCCCAGGGGGGCAATCCCTGCAGTTTGAAAACTGCTGGTCTAAAACATATTTTGGAATATAGATGTTCAAGTATCACACTGATGACCACAGTATGAAAATCGAAATCAGTGTGTCAAAGGGAGCTGGGTGGTCACATGATAAAAGTGGTCTTCCCTCTCTCTTTCCACTCTAATATTTTGTTAAATCTATACATATGTTTAATCTCTCTCTCTCTCTCTCTCCCTCAATATTATTATTATTTACACATATTGCCACAAGGATGTTCTATGATTGTGAATGAGGGGTGCAAGTGGTGATCTTTCTATTTAGATGAGGTTAGCACTATGAAAATGTTTGCAAAAATCTTATCTAAGAAGTTTGCATGGAGGAATACATACAAAACTAAATATCATTAGAGTCTTTTACTTTGCATTGCATTACAGCCTCTTTATTATTCCAGGCTTGCTCTTTTCCTCTTTGGAAAGCTTGCTGTCACTTTTTAGATGCCAATCTGGTAACTTCATTTATCTGAGAAATGAGATTTGAAATAGCTATTATCATCTTTTTTGATACCAGGTTCATCTAAGGTACCAGTATTCATACAATGCTGTATGAATTGAACTGAAGAAACTTCCACTAACAGATTGTAACTCCCAACTCCATGAATACAATGTAAAGCTTTAGGATTTTTCTGGATTTGAGTTTGAGGCACAGAATATGTCATCAGTAGTTCAGTATTGTGCATAGTGAAAATATGATTTATTTTTGGCTTCAGAATTATGAAGATTTTTTATGGGTTGCAAAATTCTTTGTTCTTCTGATCCAGTTGAGCATTGTGCAGGAATATGATGCCTTAAAGTCACATCAGTTTGTTATGAGTAAGATTTTTTATAAGTCTGTTAGTCACGTTCTGAAGATGTAAAGTTCAGGTGTTACAACAACATTTATTCAGAATGTACTAGAACTGAAGTTTTCCTGCTTTCTGCTTTTCTAGCCTTTTAAACATGTGCATACTAGCTAAAATCTAGGCCTCAGTGAAATCTATGGAGCTGTCAATTTGGGACAGGATTTCATCTGTTGGCTGTAAGTGCCTACTGTTTCAGTATGGTGATTCTTTATATCAGGGGTGGGCAATTATTTCAGGTGTAGGGCCAGTTACTGAGTTTTGGCAAGCCATCGAGGGCTGCATGACAGGCAGCCAGGGCAGATAAATATTAATTTTCTAAATTTATTAGGGGCCCTGTGGGCTGGATAGAATGGCCTGGTGGGCCGCACCTGGCCCACGCGCCACATTTTGCCCATCCCCGCTTTATATCTTTTTTGGAGTTACTTTACACCTCTGAGAATAATCATACAGAGTCACTTGAGTCTGGCATTTAATGGCTGTAAGTGGCTGTAAGAGAAAAATGCTTAACCGTACATTCTCCCCTGACCTGGGTGGAAGACTTCAGTGGTGCACTCTGTTATAAATCCTAGTAGATTCTGCCCCTGTTACTTAAATTAGAGTGCAACTGATAGATGATGGATAATCAACCTGCTAAATGACAGAATTACATTCATTAGCTTCTGTAATCATTTTAAATATCTGCATAAATATTGTAGAAATTATACTTGCCTCTTGACACACTTTCAAAAGAGATTTTAAAATAATCAAAAATGCTTACTCAATATTGACTTGTATACTGATTTAATTTGTAAATTGTGTCATTGCCCTTTGATGGCTTGCTTTCACTGTTAGAAGAGGAAACCATGAGAAATGAACCAATAAGTAAAGCAGATGCACTATGTGTAGAGAGGCGTCATGGCACATACTCTGGATGTTATAGTGTGTAGTTAGACTATAGACAGGTGTTACATTTGTCCTGGGAGAAAAGCCTTTCTCCCAGCACACACAAAAAGAACATACAGCCATTCAAGGAGGGTTTTTTTGCAGAAGAGAACTGGCTCTTCTGCAAGAAAGATCACTTCTGACCA
>NW_005843249.1:90031-119445 GCF_000455745.1 Alligator sinensis | reverse complement strand
TTTCCCTTAACTTGAATAGCTGTACACTTTTCTGAGGTGGTAAAAACCACCAGAAGTCTAGAGTCCTCTGTTCTCCCTTTCACCTCCCAAGAGGGTGCATGGCTACCCAGGATGCACAGAAAGAACCCAGGCTTTTAGGGCACAACTGGGCCACCAACTTTCACCTAGGTGATGAGGACAATGTCTGGGTCTTGTGCAATTCCTCCTTCCCTGGAGTAATGGAAAGTGGGTGCTATGCACCCAGGGTCCCCAATTTCATCATCACTGATGTCATTGCCTCCCCACCCCCCAGTCCTCATCAGGTGCCCAGCCTACCTGCTCCAGCCCTGGCCTGTGAGGACCTATGTGGGGCATCTGGGCTTCCAGAAGGAGCACTTCAACTATGGACCAGGCCTGGCACATGTGAGCATATGCCATGCAGGGATGATGGAGAGGGCAAGCCCACTGCTAATGTGTGGGGCCCCAGCCCTGTACTTGTGGTAGACTGTCCAGATCTGTGAAGCCCTGGCCAAATGCTTGTTCACCTGTGTGGACCAGGACCTCTCCCCAGATAAGTAGGGCCAGAGGGCTTCAAGTGCCCACACCCTGGTTCTGGGCCATGGGCTCCTCTGGCCCTGAGTCATGGGTACCAGTGCCCACAACTTAGGCTGCCTGGACACCATTCCCCTTCCCTTCTCCCTCCCCAACTGTAAGCAGATGCAAAATAGCAGC
Source organism: Alligator sinensis (assembly GCF_000455745.1). Taxonomy (NCBI): domain Eukaryota; kingdom Metazoa; phylum Chordata; order Crocodylia; family Alligatoridae; genus Alligator; species Alligator sinensis. The sequence continues at coordinate 118,734 of NW_005843249.1, read as the reverse complement.
TGACCCATATTCAGCACTTGTTCACTTGAACCCATGGCAATACGCAAGAGTGCCACTCTGTGGGGGAGGACGGTGAACAGGGAGCTACAAAACCCCATGGGTTGCTGGCAGAATGTGACCTACCATGCGTCTTGATGGGATCTGGTACAGATGTATGTTATGGCGCTCTAACCTGCAGTGCTGAAGTCTGATACCACATCTATCCAGGGTTATCTTAGGCTGGGATCTGCCATTTTTACAGTGCTCTATGTGCCTTGATCATCTGTTCTGTTACAGTTGCAGAGTGCTTTCTGAAACCTACCACACAATAAGTGTAACTGCTGTACCTGGCCTCCAAGAGCCCTGTGAAGACCCTGCTGCCACTGCTTGAAAAGTCCAGGGTTGGAGTTCCTGGACTGGCCAGGCAGCAGTGCTAGTGCCCCCCCCCCCCCCCCCTCTCCACCCCCTATCAGTGAACAGACATGGGCCACCCCTGTGGCTTAATTCACACTTGGTTTCCACAAGACAGATCAAATTGGGGCCAAGCAGCAGATTGGCTGGGGGGGGGGCACGAATGGATGGACATCTCCCCAGGGCTGGAACTGTCTCAGGACTCTGGGTAGTTCCAGCCCTGTGCGCACTTGTTTTGTGCCTCATACACCCCTCCAGGTCACCCTGGAGCTAAGCATGAAGCAGAGGCCATTCTCCCATGTATGGAACTATCCTGGGGCTACAGGGCAGTACAAAACCAGGGAGAATGCACCCTCAACCTGTCCTGCCAATCAGTGGATTGGCAGGACCAGGTGGGGAGCATTCTCCCATGGTTGGAACCATTTGGTACAGTTGCAGCCAGAGGCACGTGTGCCTCTCTGCCCTGTGCACCCTTTTGGGTCACCCTGAAGTTGTGCCTGGACTCAGGGGCACTCTCCAGCAGCTAGAACTGTTCTGTGGGTGCAGGATAGTTCTAGCTGCAGGTGCATCTCCCTGCTGCCCTGTGCATAGTTGCAACTGATCCCCAAACTGTCCATGGTGGGGGGTGGAAGGATTCTTCCACAGCCAGAACCATCCTGCAGCAGAACTCCAGTAGTTTCTGGGGCACTGGGGATGGGTTTAGCCAGGGGGGAAATTCCCTCCTTTTCACTTTATAGAAATTCTTAGCCCTGGGAGTGACTGCATGAGCATAAGACTTCCTTTAATTGGATCATATAGCACCATCAGAGTATGAAAATATGGACAGACAGAGTCCCCCAAAACAATCCAGTGGCCTGATTTTTTTAAAGCTCATTTTAGCACCCACAAAATCCAGATGAAGTTAGTTGCAAGTGTTATGTCTTTGTGAGGCAGGATGGAGAAGTTTGTTTGAGTGTTCAGACTAGATCTCCAGACTAGATAGGATTTCATAAAGAATAGTAAGGATGTAAACAACCATTTTATTAGCTTGTTATAGGTCTCTGAGTATAATAGAAATATCACAATAGGAAGTAAAACACTCCTGGGAGAGAATTGTCTTAAGTTACATCCAGCTAGCATCATAAAATTATGCTATAGCTTAGTAGCACTGACTAATCATTCAACCCACACATTGCAGCATACGGGACAGACAGAAGCCTTAACTTACATTTAGTTTATATTACACAATTAGGGCCCTCATGTGTAGACCCTCAAGTGCAACTTTCCCTGATGGTATCAGGAATTCTGCATGTAGAACCTGGTCAGGCTGGGATCCCAAGGCTAGATGTTGCTTTCATATTGGGAGGGCACTTCCTCAGATTTAGGAAAGTCACTGTGTTCACTATGTTCAAAAATACATTTGGCTCTTTGGTATGAGCACTGAATAGAAACCTAAAGGAAGCTTTTACCTCACATGATTCCCCCTCCCCCTCTTTTTCATTAAAAATCCTTGTATTAAAGTTAACATTATTTGCCTTTTCACACTCAAAGCATTTATATTCTAAGATACATGCAATTAATAATTCACTCTTACCTCTTATTAAGACAACAGTAGATAATAGGGTTATACATTGTGGAGCTCATGGCAAGCCAGAAGCTGGCTAGGTAGATTTGCTGAATGTATTTCCAACGATTTAACTGTTGGTAGATCCCAGTAATGATGAAGTAAATGTGATAGGGCAGCCAACAGACTGCAAATGTCAACACGACAACAATCATCATTTTTACTACCTGAAAAAAGAAAGTAACATGTATTTTTAATATATGCTATTCCAGGCAGAAGCCTTCTTTTTAATTTTTTTTCTATATTAGCATGTTTGGTCACAGAACAGCCTTCTCCTAAATAATAACATGAGACACATTTGTAGTATTATTCATATTGACTATCATAATAGGAGACAAACTTAACTGCTGAAACTCAAACTCCTACAATATTATTATTATCTTCTGCATTTAATCATGAAATAAGGCTATCATTTTTTTCCATTTAGCCACTGCACCTTGGCCTTTATGCCCTAACGCCTTTTATATCAATGGCTTTAGGCATACAGATACATTTCTGGGCCCTTAGACCAGAAAAAAGGAGTTGAACAAGCAGTGGTCAATAATAGATACCCACTAGTGGCAACCTCCACTCCCTGTTTAGTTTCAGATGGCACATATTCAATAATTTCATTGGCTGGTGATCATTCTTACATTCTCTTCCCTGGTTTTAGGTGTTATTTTAGCTTCCAACTCATGGTAAAAGGCAAGTGTAGAAAGTCTTTGTTTGGCAAGAAATGTAAGAATTAAGCATAAAGCAAAAATGTGTAGAGCTGCCACCTTGCCCTCCTCAGCTAGGGAACTTATTAGCACAGCCACCATTTCTCAGCATAAAATGTGAGACATTATTGTGTGTGTGTGTGTGTGTGTGTGTGTGTGTGTGTGAGAAAGGTGAACTAGTCTGGTTAGGTTTGAAGTACTGTCTGCTGGCTGCAGGCATGTATGCAGAACAGATACTAACAACTCTATGCTGGGAAGTAGGGCTGTGCGAGGCTTCGGACTGTGCTTCGGATCCAGAGAAGCTTCGGATGTTTCAGCATCCAAACCAACATGTCCAGATCGAAGTGCTGGCTTTGTTAGGCTTTCTGAAGTGGTTTGGAGCTTCTGACCCGCTTCGGAAAAGCTTCAGAGCCGCCTTGGAGATCTGGCCATAGGGTATAATGGAATATCTAAAACTTTGTTATTTTTTGTCTGATTTGGATGTAACTTGCACAGATGGCAGCTTCTGCTGAGAGTATGAAGCCTGCCAAGTTTCAAGAAGATCGGTGCAGGGGTTTGGAGGGAACTGCACCCCAAATTCTTGACAGCAAAACTCATGTCACTTGTATGTGTTATACCACAGGGGGGTGAAAACTGCAGAGGTGGTAGCTCCTAATGAGGTCACAAAGCCTGCCGAGTTTCAAGAAGATCAGTGCAGGGGTTTGGGGGGAACTGCACCTCAAGCTGCTGATAAGCAAACTCGTGACATAGATGACCCTGTGTGTGTTAAGGCGCAGCGGGCTGAAAACTGCAGGGGTGGTGGCCCCTTCTCAGGCCACAAAGCCTGCCAGCTGTCAAGGAGATAGGTTCAGGGGGAATATGGCTTCTGGGGCCCTGCACCTCTGGCTGCTGACAGGCAAAACTCGTGACATGGGTGACACTGTGTGTGTTAAGGCACAGCGGGGTGAAAACTGCAGGCTGACTAGCCCCTGCTGCAGCCATGAAGCCTGCCAGCTGTCAAGCAGATAGGTGCAGGGGTTCTGGGGCCCTGCCCCCATAGCTGCTGACAGACAAAACTTGTGACATGGGTGCTTGTGCAACTGACTGTCTGTGTTGGGGCAGTTGATTGCCTCTATTGATTATTTCCTCTCCTTAGTCTGTGGTTGTGTAGGTGTTAATCCATGCTCATTAACTCGTTATGTAGTAGCTAGGTACTGTGTATTGAGCTGGTCTCTGAGTGAATCATGATTAATTGGTAACTGGTAACACAGTAGCTTAGCAGCCAGGCCTGCAGTAGCCCCCCTACCTCCGTGCCCCAAGACAGACACAGTTGCACAAGCACCCATGAGTTTTGACTGTCAGCAGCTAGAGATGCAGGGCCCCAGAACCGAGAAGCCCCTGTACCTATCTCCTTGACAGCTGGCAGGCTTCGTGGCCACAGCAGGGGCCACCATCCCTGCAGCTTTCATCCTGCTGTGCCTTAACATACAGTGTCACCCATGTCACGAGTTTTGCTTATCCGCAGTTTGAGGTGCAGTTCCCCCCAAACCTCTGCTATTATCTTCTTGAAACTTGGTAGACTTTGTGAACTCAGCAGGGGCCACCACCCCTGCAGTTTTCAGCCCACTTCACCTTAACACATGCAGTGTCATCTATGTCACAAGTTTTGCCTGTCAGCAGCTTGAGGTGCAGTTCCCCCCAAACCCCTGCACTTATCACCTTGAAACTTGGCAGGCTTTGTGGCCTCAGCAGGGGCCATCACCCCTGCAGTTTTCACCCCCCTGTGGTATAACACATACATGTGACATGAGTTTTGCTTTCAAGAATTTGGGGTACAGTTCCCCCCAAACCCCTGCACCTATCTTCTTAAAAGTTGCTCAGCTTCATGCTCTCAACAGAGGCTACTACTCCTACATGTTCCATCCAAATCAGACAAAAAATAACAAAGTTATAGATATTTCATCGATTCCCCATTATACCCTATGGCTGGATCTCCAAGGCGGCTCTGAAGCTTCGGAGCTGCTTCAGCCTGATAGAAGCAGGAACCCAGTCCAGAGCTCTGGATTGGATCCCTGGCATCTGAAGTGGCCAGATCTGAAGCTGGACTGAATAGCTGCCTACTCGTGCAGGCCTACTGGGAAGTAATGGGCAATCTTAAGACAACATTTCTATTTCAGTTATAACTTTGTCAAACTTTAAGTATCAGAATTCTTGACAGCAATTGTTGTCTCATCCTGAATTTTCAGGTAACCTGTGCAAATCAAGTTCAGTAAACCTGTATACTCATTAGCTAGGTACAGAGATTCAAAAAGCCTGAGACTGAATTGGTATAAGTTATGTGGCTTTCTATAAGTGGTGTAGTTTAGATTGGTAGGGACCAGAATCTTAGACTGGGTTCAACCATTTTTAAACCGGTCTATGTGTGCTGAACTTCTGTTCTGTTACAGATATAGACTGGTTTCTGATAATTTGTACTGGCAAAAGTGTAATATCTGTACCTGGCCATTATGATACATTCTTTGAATTGTACTGTATTGCTTGTGCTGCTTACACAGATCAATTTTAATTGTTTTTTTTGCAACCTGGTTCAAAGGTTATCTACTATCTGGAGCAATTCTGTAAACAATTCTTGCATGCATACCAGCCTCTGGCTTCTTTACTATTCATTCCATCCAGGAAGAGCACACACCAACTGCAGATGCTTCCTCAGCCTGATGAAGGATATTTATACCCGAAAGCTTGCAAAGAAGAATTTCTCCAACTATTTGAGTTGGTCTAATAACAGATATCAGATTTACCCAAAGAACCTTGACTGTTTCCACAAAACATACTCACTCTTAAGGTGCATTTTTCTATGCAAACAGCAAATATAACAACAACCTCTAATTAAGTACTTTTCATAAGTAGTTCTGAAATCACTTTGTAAAGGATTATTTCCCTTTAAGGGAAGAGGCATAGAGCCATACATTGATTAACCACATTGAAAGTGCTTTGCCACAGTATCTTTTTATCTGTAGATACATATACCAGTGTTTCTAAGATACAAACTTCTGCCTCCACTTTCTGGGGGGAAAACAAAGAGTATTTGAACAAATATTGCAGTATTCGATTAATACATTTCACCAGGCAACATTGTGACATATATCTGAAACAATATCAGACATAACGTGTTTGCTAAACACAGTATATTGTCAGTTGGGATATTTTCCACTCCTCTGGGCAAAATTTTCAGTTGTTTATCTGTTATGGATTTATGCCTGCATCTGCACTTTGGATAACTTAGTGGACTTGCCATATAGCTTCACCACAGTACTTCAGCAAATAACCCCCTGATTTTCAGAGCAGTCCTAGCCTCTAGTTTTGCAATCATATGTTATGCCTGTGAGTACAAATAATAATTGCAGGTACTTTGCAAGGCATTTTAATGGCTAATTATTTAATTACCTATGCATCTGCAATAAATATATAAAATAAGGGAGATGGATTTTTTCAGGAGATATTTTTTATTGGACCAACTGAGTAATTGGGAGAGAGATCTTAAAATAAGCTTTCTGGCCCAGAAGCTTGCCTAAACTCTCCTCCAACTATACAGTTGATTGAATAAAAGGTATCACCCCCCCGCCAAATCATTGACTCTAACATCTTTTCTGGACCATCATGGTTACAACATCACTCCAACATTTTATAAAATAAGAAATGTGTAGAAATACTCCTGAATCCTGAGGCCAAAAGTGAAAATCAGACTGCTAATCCTTATAATCTAAAGAGTCAACTCATTAGTTATATGGAACATTCCAACTACAGAGTGATTGAGAATTGAGGCAGCAGAGATTTCCAGTACTGAATATGGTTTAATCTCACTGAATACTGTGATATTTCTACCCTAGAATTGCAGGATGAACTATGAGAGGAACATTACAGGTTTTCAGTGCTAGTATCACTAAAATGTGTTAACAACACTTTTAAGAGAGGATAGTCTCACTGTTTCTAACACCTAAACTGTTACAAGTAGATAAATGCACATCCCTTTAAAGGGCAAGTCAAGCAGTTCCTTGGGGCTTGCAAAATAGATTATTTGAAGGTCTCTTTAAATAAAGACAAGGTAGCTAGATCGTGGTAAATAACACCCCCCTTCTCCTCCCCAAAATGGAAAGAAAACCCCACTTTGAGTCAAACTAAAATGGGCATTTTTCATTTTCAATTTAGTTTCTCATTTCAGTGAGATAAAAATACCACCAGAAATTCTTTATGAGTCAACCCAAAATGAAATGTTCACCCTGAAATAAAATATTTCATTACATTTTCAGGTTCCATGTCTCATTTTTTAAAATCCACTGTGTGGCAAATATCTTTGTTTAATGTCTTCATAGTCTAGTTACCTGCCACTACAAAATCAGACAATGAATCATGTGATGATTTTTGACATTCAGTTGTTTTGTTCGGTACCAAAGACAAAACTACCTAAAAGTCAGAAAGTCTGTTTTTTCCCCTCTTCCTATCAAGAGTAAGTTCATTAGAATGAATGATTATATATTAGAATGTGCATGTTTCACAGGAGGTACTTTCTAGGTAGCATTAGAATTTTGCTGGAAATTTGTAAAGTGGGCTTATTTTGAAGAAAAATAAAGCTCAACTGTATACATTTATTTTTCAAGAGATAGGGCCTGCTTTTCAAGAAAAGCTTATTTGGTTTAAAATTGATTTTACTTTTTCTTAATTTTGCATATTTACAGTTTAAAAATAAAGTGCATCGTTTTGCCTGGGAGAATGGGGATGGACATGTTAGGTAGAAGGCAGGGCAGGGTGACACCTTATAGACTAACTCTAAAATACATAAACTTTCATAGGCACCAACTTACTTCATTAGATGCCACGTTGTCAGAGTACAAAATAACAGTGTTTATGATGCAAGTCAACACTTATCTGTGAAATGGATGTATGTAACAGGGGGTCTTCCTAGGGCCAGTTAGATGTTGGCCCACCCACGTTTCTTGCCTGCCATGCCTTGATGGAAAAATGATTAAGATGTTATTCAGGCAGAAGGCTGGCCATTTAAGATCCCAGTGATGAGGGGTGATGTCCCTAGCTCTAAACCTTCCCCTGCACTGTGGCCTATGCTTCGCTGATGGCATCCCAGGCAGCTAAGCTTACCTGTAACCCGTATCCCTCTCAAGCTGTGGTCCCATCTCTGGGACCTTTGGCTCCCCCTTAGGCCCTGGCCCCACCCTCAGGCCAGCCAGAATCTTGAGTCTCTTGCTCTGGGCATCCTTCATTGTGGCCCCTAGCCCTTTTGACCCCCCTTGGGTCCTGGCTGCAGCATGGATCAGTTCAAGGGTTCATCCAGTCAAGTCCCAGCCACCTGCCTTTTCTCCCTCACAACTCCACTGGATCAAGTGAGCCTCAGGCCTCTCAAAGATCTCAGAAGTCTGGGCTTTCCTCAGCCAGGACTGTGCTGGGGCTGGAGGTTATCAGGTTCCTCCTGCCTACCTTTTACCAGGGAGGTTTGTAGTCCTGGCATTTCCGGGGCTGCCACACCACCGGCAGTCCCACCAGGCCTTCCTACCCTGGCAGGGTACAGTTTGAGGTCATGCCCAGGACCTGGGGCCTCCTCCATTCCCATAGCACCAGCCCATATACCTCCAAGTTGTTTCTGGCACAAGGCGCTCATCAGGGAGATTTTTACCCTCTGGCTGGTCTTCAAACTGCTCCCTTCAGCACAAAGAGCTGGGCATTAAATGGCCACCCTCATCAGGCACCTGCCATCTCCCTGGCCTAGGTCTTAAAGTGGCAGGCACCAAGAGTGCCCTGCCACAATGGACTTATAATTGAATATGGTACTAAATCTTCTAATTCAGCTGCAAATGTATTCTGGCTAGGGGAAAATCCAGACAGGGTGCAGAGGTGTGACTGCACCCTCACTTTCTGACTGGACTGCACTATGGGATTCTTAGGGGACTTTTTGAAAGTCCCCAAAGCATGTATGAATCCCCCCTACCCACCTTCACTGCCATGCTCAATGGCATGTCTGGTCCCCTTCCCTTTCCTGCTGCTGCTGTCCCCACTGTCCAGGGGATGGAGAAGCTTCAAATCCACTCTTGCCCACTCCAACCAGGCCAAATGGGGGTGGGGATTAGCTGGGAATGTCTATGATGGAGTAGGTGAGTAGGTCAGTGAAAAAAGAAATAAACTAGAATGCTTCATAAAATTAAAAGACTATGTACAAGTGACCCTCTAAATAATGTTGGCTTGGTTTTGCTTTTCACATATTTTCTTTTTGCATATGTGGCAAACTGATTAAAGAATGAAATATAACAAAGGCAAGAAGTAGGTGCAAGCAAAACTTGCATATTAAGAAGCTAGATAAGAAATTGAAATATACCATTTGCCAAAAGTGCAAGTATATACACTCTGTCTACCCTGTACTTATTTTAGCTAAAAAAGTTAAAACTGTCCTCATTCAATCCTGAATGTATGTATAAAAGACTATGTGGTACAAAAACCCATCGTGTGATTCTTTTCAGCTCTCTTGTTCAATTCAGACAAATGTTAGATATTTCTGTCTTCAGCAGTGACTGGTCACTATGCGTGGGACCTAAATGTAGGGTTTATACGTGTAGTACAACTTAGTCTGGCTCTGTATAAATCCTGTAAAAAGAATCCTCAAAAATTGCACACCGCTGGTTATGACATATCACCCCTCCCTCGAACCCGTATGGAAAATCCTCAAATAATTGCACCCCATACTAGAAAGAGACCCTATTCTTAAAGAGATCTTCCCAGAGCCTACCGTCCTAGCCTTCAAACAAGTACTGAACCTTGTTAACCTCATCCCCAGAAGCAAACTTCCTCAGGCCCAGAATACACCAAATGGATCCAGACCATGCTATGACAAGAAATGCAAAACCTGCGAACACATCTCCACCACCCCCACAATTACTATATCCTACAACAGAGCCATCAGCATTCCTGGATGTTTCAGCTGCACCTCCAGAAATGTAATATATCTCATCCAATGCACCAAATGCCCTGATGGAAAATACGTAGGAGAGACCAAATAACAACTGTGCACCAGAATGAACGCACACCAGAAATCTATCAAAGACAGGAATACCCAATTACCTGTGGGGGCACATTTCTCACAAGAAAACCACTCTCTCTCCAATCTCTCAGTTCTAATCCTCAAAGGGAATTTACAAAACACTTCTCAGAGATGCATCTACAAACTCAACTTCATCAATCTCCTGGATACTAAAAATCCTGGACTAAATATAGACATTGCATTTATGACACATTATAACCTGCCTGACATTTGACTCCCCAGGTACTTCTTCACTACCCATTATCCTTCTCTCCTCCCCATCCAGCCTCTCTCTTACTCATTGACTCCTCAATTTACTTCTTCACTGACTGCCCATCTTGTATGCATACCAGCTCAGCCTCTGGCTTCTTTACTTTTCATTCAATCCAGGAAAAGCACACACCAAATGCAGAAACTTCCTCAGCCTGACTAAGGATTTTTGAACCTGAAAGCTTGCTTAAAAATTGTTTTCCAGCTATTGAAGTTGGTCTAATAAAAGATATCAGATTCACCCAAAGAACCTTGTCTGCCTATGTCCTTAGACCAACACGGCTACAACCTATACCCCTGTAAAAAGAAGGAAATTCTGTGTGAGCTTCAGCACAGAGCTAAACTAGAGCACAGGAAAGGGAATACAACAAGACTTGCATATAATGTGCCTCAGATATTGTATTATAGGAAAATATCTCCACTGATATCATTGCTAATTCAGCTGCAGAGGAAGTGTCTTAATAATACTGTGTTTGCTCAAATCATTCAGCCATCAGACAAAGTTTATGGATTGGGCCATATAGAATTTAATTTACTTTGTTTCCTTTTAATACTTCTGTTTTGTTCCTTTTGGCTATACTACCATTTTGAGCGGCTTTACCTTTTTATTCTGTGTTTGGCCTGTGGATTAATGAGAGCTTCCTTGTATGAAGCCAGCCAGCCAGCAAAACACTTAATTCACTTTTATGTAACCTCTAGCTCCAGAGCCACCACAAATCACTCAGAGACCTATGTATCAGCTACCTGACAATTCCCCTAATGTGCAGTAATTCTCTGGATGACATAGAGTTATTGCAGTGTTTTACAATCTCCCATCTGGTGAGTGGTGGACCATGTGGCTTGGGGAAAAGGATGCAGCATCTGTGCCAGGCTATCTATGCTCTATGCTTCTCATTTCTGAAATGTCTGGGCCTTCAGGCAGCTGGGCATGCTGTAAAGGAGGCCTGAATCTGTTTGTATGGTGGGTTGGAAGACCTTTTTTTTCCCATGAAAATGTTGATTTTTTTTTTTGTTTCACCCAAAATTTTCAGCAGAAAATGTTGGCTTTTCAGTATAAAAACCTAAAACCAAAACTTTTTTATCTGATGCCATTTTGGGTTTATCAATACTTCCTGCAGACATTTCTCACAAGAAATGTTGCCCATGAAAACCCAATTTTCTGTTGAAAAACAGTTTTGACAGAAATATTTTGGCCAGACCTACCTGTGAACTCCTTTGTTCCCTCTAGCTATTCTCTTCTCATGGCTGAGTACATGGTACTTCCTCTTGTGTGAGAAGCTTGCAAAAAGATAAAATAAATAACATGGATTTCCTGTCAATAAAATCCATGTTGGATACTTTATTTGGTGGTAGTCTCATATAGCTCCAGCTCTGAGGGAACCCTTACTAGAAGGAGTTGCTGTGGATTACTCTTAAGAGTGCAGCTGTGTAGGATCATAAAATCCAATATGAAATCAGAACTTGTGGTAGAGGTGATATCTTTTATTAGACCAACTAGATTGTAGGATGCTTGTGCCCGAAAGCTTGGAAATAAAGAGGGTTTTTTTTTGCAAAAATCTATTTGGTCTAATAAAAGATATCACCTCTACCACAAGTTCTGATTCCTTTGCCTGTAGACCAATATGGCTACAACCTGAATGCCTAAAATCCAATACAGATGTTATTTATAGATAATCCTGGGGTAGTAGTCATGATTTCTCACAAAAGGTGTAGACCATATAAAAATGAGCTAAGTCCTGAATTTTGCACTCTTTCTTGCTTCTTATGTCTTTCCCTGCTTCAGAAGTGGCAGTTTCTCATTATTGAATGGTACACAACAATGGAAAAAAAAAAACATCTGAAAACATTAATGTTTCAAAAAGAACAAAACATTCAAAACATTTTATTTTTGCCAGGGGGAGGGGAGGAAAGGGAAGCCTAAGATGATGGCCCTGTGGAAAGTTTTACACATTTAAGGTGACAGCCCTTTCTTGAGGGGGCCAGGGCCCTGGGGCCCCCATGTACTCGACACCTCTGTTTAGAGTTGTGTAAAGGATTAAAGCTGTGAGAAAGTGTTTCTTTTTGGGGTCAGATTTTTTGGACTGCCTGCCTCTAGAAACATTTAATGCTGTTTGTAAAAATGAACAGGACTGGAAGGATTCTACTAAACCTACAAAGAGCAGTCCTTAGAGGTTTCCTGGTTTTTATTTTTGCTTGAATCAAATGGGGTTAGAAATGGATGGAAAAATTAACCTAACTGGGTTAGATGTAGCATGCTGTGAAGGGACTTTTCAAGACCATGAGAAAGTTTTGTAAAATTCCATGGTAAGACTTTCATTTACTTTGGATCTGATAGTACTTCATAACTTTGCAAAATGATTATAGCAAGAATCCCAACTACACAGTTGGTCCAATAAAAGAAATTATCCTAAAAAATTATTGCCTATAACAAGAATCTCAGGCAGGGGAAAAAAATGTTCTCCACTCTGCAGTGAACCTCCAAGCTTAGTGATATTGGATTTTGTTCATAATTGCAAGAATTTTATCCTGTGTAATGTCATTAATTTGGATGCAGTCAATCCTTATTTACACATATGTAAGAATGAATCAACCCAATATTTTAAAGACCATATATTTGTAGGTTTGTTTTTTTATTTAGGTACAATAAAGGGTTACAAAGTTTACAACCTCAAGATTTCTAAATAAAAGGTTTTTCAAAGCAAAAATAAACAATGTGCATTTTTGTTGCTGCTTGGTCTTCTGATTAGATTATAACCTTTTGGTTGTTACTGAAGTCTACCAAAGACATTTTTGTCTGGAGCATTTTCTGACTGATGAAACAAGTACCTTCTAAGGCAGGGGTTTTCAACCTTTTTTAGTAAGTGTACCCCTGATGGCTGGATTCGGAATGGGGGTGGTGGTGGCGCACAGCTGGATGCAGAGCAGCGGCAGTGCGGGGTGGTAGGAAGTGGCAGCAGCCGCCACATGCAAGCTTCCCTTCCCCCTTGCATTTGGCCAGCTAGGCGGTACCTGTGCAGCCTGCAGAGGGGCACTGCTGCCCTCCCCCCCGGCCCATGTACCCCCTAGGGGTCTCCCAAGTCCCCCCGGGGGTACGCGTACCTCCAGTTGACAACCCCTGTGTTAAGGTATTAGGGACCTTTAAATCTTGATTCCCCATCACCTTCTTTAGTAATGTTTTTCACATTTGAAGTACCATAGTGCATTTCAAAGAATCTTCAACAATCTTTACCTTCCAGTTTCACGTTAAAAACCCAGAAGCAAAATTCTTTTGAAAAATCATTATATTTTATCCCAGGGTGAGCTGATAAAATGTAATGAGGCAAGGAGACTTTCAAATCCAGGGAAGTTTAAAACAAGGCTCCATATTACAAAGGAAAAAAAATATTGCCTTTGGTTATGAAGAACTATGTTAAAACCAAAAGGTTGATATGTCCTTCTTGCTTCCTTAATCAATGGATCATAAATAGTTAAATGGAGATCACTTACTATATCATCAAACTAATTCTTCTCGGAGAAGAACATAATCCACTTGGAGAGGAGTGGACTATTATTCAATTAAGCACCAGTGGTATGATAAATGATACTAATAAATTCTGCTGCTTTATTGCAGCTTATGCGTATTTGCTTTGTGACAGGAGAATGCAGGTAGGCTGGAGCTGCCCTTGCTCTCCTGCCACCCTGTGTAGGTGCTCTGGGGGCTTGAGAGCCCCAATCCTGCACACACCCAGTAGGATCCGGATCCTTAAGCCCTTGGAGCATCTGTCTGGCTTTCCTTAGCTCCCACACCCCACAGCTGAGCTGGGACCCACGCTAACCCATGTTTCAGGTGGAGGCATGGGTCAGTGTGAGGGGGGAGGGGCATGGGAGCTGCAGAAATTCTGACACTCCATGCCTTCTTGCCAGGATCTTCACTGGCCTATGCATCAGGTGGAGGCACAGATCAGTGCAGATGCCTACATGGAGACATGGGGCACCAGGGATTCCCCAGCCCCTGTGCCTCTGTACTGTCCTGTGCCAGGATCTATGCTGACTCATGCCTCCATGGGACCTGACGGGGGGCAGCAAGGGACCTGGGGACTCATCCCTTGTCCTGTATTGGGTGGGGGCAATGCAGAACAACGGGTGATGTGTGTGTCACACAGTGAAGCGGATCAGCTTTTGCAGGACATATCCTGTCACAGTCAATCTGTTTCAGTTTGGCAATGTCTGTTTCTACCCATAGTCTGATTTTCCTCCCCCTGCTCCTTAGAGGTAAGTAAGCTGCCAGCCCTCTACTTACTGACGGCTATTTCTTTTAGCAGTTTGAGATTGCCAACGTACCCATTTTTCCTTTATACTGGTCACCCAGGGTAGACCACCATTTTACACTTTCTCAGAAAATTAGTATTTAATGCCCTTAAGTATCACTGGTAGATGATGCAACTACTTTACTAACCTCAGGGGATTCATATCGGGATAAAACTGGCTGTTGAAGTCAGTCACTGAGATTTTTTTTCTGGTCTTATTTTCACAAATGCAGTGATTTTTTTTCTTAATTTTTTAGCCTGTAACAGCAATGTTTTCCTGAGAATAGTAATGTGCGCAGGGTGTGAACGATAAAGAATTGCAGGTTTGAAAGCACAGATAAGACAGGTGCCAATTTCAATACTTTACAAGTTGTTTTGTTCTTCTAACACTTGTGAACTTCTTTCTGACAGTTTTTCTTTTTTTTAAATCTGTCTCTCCATACAATGGTCTCTTGCCAAAATTAAAAGTTCATACTTTTAGAAAAATATTTGGCTACTGGCCTTGCTAAGCTATATTTCATTTATGCCCTCTGGATTTTCCTGGAGCTGGATTTACCTCTGAATTCTGCCAAACAAAAATGATCCAGTATGATTCTTCATAATTGTCTTCCAAATTAAACAAATGTATATAATTTTTCTTCCCATCTTGATAATTTGATATTGCTTAAATCTCATTTTTGTTTAAATGTCATGAATTTAGATCTATCCATAGTATAAATAGAGAAATAAATGCAATAAACAAATAGCCCCCGCCTCTCCCTGCCCCATGCCCAGTGGCATGGTCTAAGAAATGAGTAAATCAAAACTTAGAGATGGAAAGGTCTATTAAGAAATGTTGTCTATCCTTTACCAATCCAGGATGGCAAGCTGTTTTCCAGAACTTCCTTGATTTATTTGAATGACAAGCAGAGATCACTTGCTTATCAGCTAAGGTGGTTATATGATTTAGTTCCTTTGCACTTGCCTGCTTTTTAAATGAAAAAAAAATCTTTCTAGTACTAAATTTCATACTTAATCCTTAACTGTGGACCAAATGAGTCTCACTGAATTACTTGTAATGGAAAGCTCAACATATAATTTAATTGGAAGCAAAAGGCCAGAATATTTATGTACCTCATTAAAGAAGTGATTTTTACTCAGCTGACAGAATTTCCAGTTGTTACCTTCCTAGATGGAGAAAACATACTTTTCCTGATTTTCTACATGTGCACTGCTCCAGATCAAAAAACTCTGCAGCGGGATAGTACTTGTACATACAATATCCTCCTGAAAAGTTAATTAATTTACTCTGGCCTAATAGGGGTCCACATGTAGCCATGTGATGTTTCCTGCACAACTAATTAGTCAGCTGTGCAGTAAACATCTTGTGTAGATGCTCCCAAGGTGTTCTGATCCCTACAGTGCTCTGCAACAATACAAGACATTTTGTGTTAATCCTTGATTTAAATTTTCCGTGTGCCATTTTACATAGGAATTTAGTTAAAGTGATGCATAGGCCTTGGGTTGGCCTCTTTGCAGGGGCGAATTTCACCTCTAGAGAGCAATGAAGGATACAAATAGAAGTAATTGTATCCTTCAATTGTAATTGTATTGAATATGGAAATAAACCAATTTATGAACACACACACATGCTCATGCACACACACACACTCCAGCTGTAGAAATAGGGTTGTCAATATGTGTTCTCTAACGAGAGGAAGTACCCCATGGGGCGCGTCTAAATGAGATGTGTTAATGCACCATAGCATAGTTTACTGTGCAATAAAGGCACATGTCTACATGTGCACATCCTTACTGCACAGTAAAAATAGCTCATCATAACTAAATTTGATACCTGCAAATGCAGGTATCAGATTTAGTTGTGATTAGTTAATGTGCAGTACTGAGCAAGTAGATGCCACCCAGCACTAAGTTTAGCGCTGATCTTCCCAGCCACTAGGACGCTGCCCTGAGCCCAGCCCCAGGGCTCCTGGCTGGGAGCCTCTCCTGGGCCAGGGTTGGGCTGCTCTCTGGCATTCTGTGCCTTGGAGCACACTGCATAAAAGCTTGGTGGGTCCTGTGCAATACCCAGGTCCACTGCAGGCCTCATGTGCCCTCCTGGGCAGAACACAGGCTGTCTCTGCCTGACCTGTCCCTTTTGCAGACCTGCTGCTTGGCCACAGGTGACCGTTGCAAAGGGCTGATATTCCCCAGGGCTGCTGGCTGGCTGTCTCTGGTAGCAGGGCCAACACTTGCTCCCTTCTGCTGATCACCTCCAGCAGCGTCTCCTGTCCTTGTAGGTCCTGTGGTGAAGTTTCTCTGTCATGCGGCTCCTAGTCCCTGGCTGTGCCCTTGTGCTGGGTGCTGCTAGCAGCTGTTCAGAGCTGGCATCACAGAGACAGCTGTGCAGGGGCTCAGAGAGATGGCTTGGGACATCATGTTCTGGGCTAGAGAAAAGGTTGGAGACCTTGTGATGCTCTGGGGCAGTGCTGAGGTGTTGAGGCAGTTTGAGCGGGGTGAGCCCTCGAACACCCGCATTTATGAGGTCCTGCTGGGTGGCATGTGGGAATGAGGGCACTCCTGGTCAGTGCAGCAGTGCTGCATTAAGGTCAAGGCCTTGCAGGCACAGTTGATGGCCGTGACCAGCGACAATCATCTGTCTGATCAGGGCTGATGGCTTTTATGCAGGAATTGATCTGGATTTTGGTGTGCCAGGGCCCAGGCTGCACCCCTGCAACTGTCACCAGCAGTGGTGGCCTGCCTGAACTCCCAGATCTACACTGAGCCCTTGGGCCTTCAGCACCCTGCCTTACCCTCCTCCCTGGCTGCTGCATTCATTGGCAGCTCAGGGAGCCCTGGAGGGTGGGGAGTGTGTGGGTGGCCGGGCAGGTGTGGGGGAGCGCAGGAGGGGGTCATCCAGGGCCTCCTCTACCTTTGGTGCCCTGGCCCTTGCTGGTGGGTGCCCAGCTCTCCTGGGGCCTGGGAGGGATGGGGACTGCTGGGGACATTAGCATGGCCAGCAGGAGTGCAGGGCACTGGCCATCACTATGGACACCGGGGCTGGGGCTGGGACAGGGGCTGGAGCAGCCATGCCGTGGGGAGCAGGGTAGATATGGAGGAAGCTGCCGTGTGCTGCCCCTGCACTAGGCACATGGCTTCTGGGCAGGGAAGGGGCTGGCCAGGAATCAGAGGGCAGGGCTGTGTTTCCAAGATCGCTGCCAAGTGCTGGCAGCTTGTGCTGGGCCCTGCAGGTCCTCCCAGTGGCCACAGGGGCACGTGGAAGGGCTGGAGGGAGTTGGCACTAAATCTAGTGCCAAGCCTCTGCACGTGTAGACACCTGCCAGAAATCGCTTAATGCACAGTAAATTTAGTCATGACTAATTGCACGTGTAGATGTACCCCACTAGGCTTAAAAAGGGGTAGGCTTAAAAGTAGGCTCTTAAGACGCTTTTAAGACACACCCCATTAGGCTTTTAAGATGCACCCCATTAGGTATTTAGGATACATCCCATTAGACCTAAAAGTAGCATACATATTTTGGGATCCTTGGAAATGAGCAGGAACTGGGCCAGGGTAGTGGCCATAAAGACTACTTTCTTTTGGATTTCTTCCCTTTCTGTTTATTCACTGGGAATAAATTATGACTGGATTTATAAGTGATTTATATAATTAGAAACCACTGTAGTGTTCACCATATTTCGTTGTCACTTTTGGCATGAGAACAGCCTAGACAAGAACAATGGTGTCATTTAATTTATAGTTTGAAAAGCTATAGTCTCTTCTCTATCCTTTGGAGGGGAACAAAACTGCATTGCCTGAAGATGAAAGGTATTTCTCTTTGAGAGTACTTTTTCAAAATGCATGTCATTATGCTTCTTGCAAAGCAGCTAGACCTATTCTTTACTGCCATCATAATTATGCATTTGCAAAAGTACTAACCTCTTTTCTTTAAATGATTGGAGCAAAGGGGTTTATTACTGCAGAAGCAAAAATGAAAATAAAAGGTATAAGCGCTATTCTCATTTAAATGTAGTTAAAAGTAAATTAATAATGTCAATGATGTCTCAGTTTTACTTGTATTTTATATGCTTGGTTTATTTGTTAAAAGACTGAACAAAGTTATCAATTTTTAAAGAAAAGTATACTTGTACACCCCAAATGTAAAACACTAGCTCTGAAATGTTATGAGAATGACTGGCCATTCACAGGGTATATTATGTCCTTTAATAGTGTTTGCCCTTTGCTTTGCTGCTTTGTTGCCTAATGTGGCTGTAATTTAATTGTCCTGTTAGTGCCCTACTGGTTCCTCTCCTCCCAATGGAGTTTCTAATGCCATTGCTGACACTAAAGTCCCCCAAACCTTGCCCACTGTCAGATTTTGCCAGTTTACCAATTCTTACTTTCTTTAGGTACTACCATACTTCCATATGGATAATTGCACAGTGAAATACAAGCTACCACGATCATAATCATAGAACCAGTTCCCTGCCTTCAGTGAGCTTCACTGTAGTCAAAGAGCATCTTTCCATTGGGCCCAGAAAGCCTGTATTCATTATTTATGGGAAATGAACTCATGTAGTCTGGAGCTAAAACTATGAGCAAAGAAAAACTAAGCAGCAGTAATAGACTCATAAACTCTTTGTGTGGGTTATGCTGTTACTCTACCTAGGGAAATGCATCTTGAATGTCAAAAGTCCACAGCAGCTCAGTTTCTTATATGGTTACCATTTATGAAGATGTCCTGACTGACTCATCATATTTCCATCTTACAACCTTGTTTTCCTTAATATAGTGTCATAGGACACTAGCTACACAGCTGTCTTAACAAAATCAAAGACAAGATACCTACTAAAAAAGACTAAAACTATATTTTATAGATAAAATCAAAATTTTATTTTATTTATAAAATATATTTGATATTTTATAAAAATTAAAATGAGCATGTATGGTATATAAATATAAACATGATTGCTAAAATTTGATTCCAGTTATCAACTGCCACACTGCTGTTTCCTGGATTTTGTCAGGAAATACAAAATGACTGTTCTGTCTTACTCCTTCTGGGCTTCTCATCAAATTGGTATTAGGAACTATCCCAGAAAGTGCAGCATGTTCATTTGCAGGATTATTTAAGTATTGCACCACGCTGAAATGATGTCTGGCACAATAGAAAGGGAGGCTACAATAATTCTCCTCTTGTGTAGGACTGTGTCTGGGCACAATCTAACCCATACCAAATTTCATTTAATTCAGTTGAGAAGTCTCATATTCACATATGGTTTGTCAGTTACAGATTGGAAGGGCCATTTTTCAGTGTATTCCTGTGATGGGGTATATCAACCCCATGTAAGGGGACAAAGGGAGCCTGGGATATTCACTGCACCTGAGACATCCATAGCATAGAGGAGTGTAACCAGGATGTGGGTAGAACTCCCAGGAGAGAGAGGAAGATAATTAAGAAAAGGTCCAAGTGAAAGTCATGATTGTTTTCTCCTGGCAGGAACAATGAGACAATGTTGAAGTGGTAGGGGAAGACAGAGTGAAAACTTCAGCCCAGCAGGGATGAGAAAACCTTAAGTGTTTATGGTTGGAGATTCTGTTTGTCTAGAATTAAATGCTAGAGGAGGTAGAACATCACCAGGCTGAGAATGTAATAGGACTGTGGAAAAGGAGATGAATGGCTCAGAGCAATAGATAACATCTACTTGTCTGTCTAGGTATAGAAATTCATACACCCAGGAAAGGTATATGAATGACTTACTGGTGCTTTCTCCTGGGATCTCCCACAGTACTGGCTGAGGGGGAAGGGGACTAGCTGTAGACCCATTTTGTGTCCCAGTGGGCACATCTACACATGCATATTAATGCAATGCAATAAACTCTGGCATAAGTGGTGAAGTTTATTGCTCTTGGACACCATGTATACACATGTGCCTTGGACCGCAGCATGTTGAGCTGGGTCAGAGCAGCCCCATCTGGCAGGGGGCCCCACAGGGCCAGCCTGCAAGCCTAGGGATTTTCTGACCCAGCTCAACATGCTGTAGAAGGGTTGGCTGGGGCATGAGGGCACTCCAGTGCAGGGCTAACAAGCAGACAGCCCCACGCATTGAAGCAGATCATGCCCCAGCCAGCCACATCAGAGTCTACACATACGCAGCTGTGGAGTAAAAAAAACTCTGCAGCAGGATAGTACTTGTATTTTCAAGTAATACACTGCTGCAGACAAAGTTTGCTAGTTTATTCCAGCCTAGTAGCTCTGCATGTGTAGACACTGAGATGCTTACTGTGGAGCTAATTAATCTACTTCACAGTAAACATCTTGTGTAGATGTGCCCAGTAAGTAGAGCGAATCAAGCCAACTCAGAGATGGAGAAAATGTTCCGAATGAAATAAATAGTGTGGCATGCCTTGTAAATGTAAGTAAGTTCATATATGAAGAAACTGGTTTTAAGTTTAAAAGGTGGACCTCCATGGAGAAATGCAGGTCAATCCAACAGTTGAGGTATAGCTGAAAGTAGAAGCTTGTCAAGGGAAGATATGTATGAAGATAATAAAGAATATTCCTTGGGTGAGCCTAGCTGAAAATTTCTATCATCAACACACAAGAGGATTCCACAAGGACTGGCAGACAAAAGAAACTATGTAGGACTTCCATGGCCTGAAAGGTGTCAAAGATTTATTTGGGGTCCTGCTGTGAAGTCACTGGAAGAATCAGTTGGCCACTTGCAGACTACTGGAGGACAGCCAAATTCTTTGACATGTGTGCAGGTTACTGTGCCAGCTATATATGTTATACAGCCTTAGGCCCCTGCCAAGAGACTGCCGACCTACAGGCAGTGGCAAGGTGGTACCTGGGGTAAGATCGCTTGGCCTGCCTAGAGGTTGTTCTCTCTCTCTTTCCTGCCATGACTTTGATGTAATCACTTTTGGGAGGCAGTTCCCCATAGGCAATTTTCCTGGTCCCTCACCCTGTCTTATTTGTGGGGCTCCAAACCTTTCCTTTATCCCACTCTAATCATTTCCAGTTTCTGTTGAAGATGGAGCTTTTCAAGACTCGAGGATGAGTCTTCAATGATACGGGTCACAGTAGCAACTGCTAACAGTCGCCTGCAATCTGGTTATTTTGCACTCTAGCTCTGTCCTTTTTTGCACCAGGCTATGAGATCCTTGGTTACTAGCTGACCTCCAGGACATTAATAGTATAGATAGTGCAGTCCAATATTTCCCCCCAAAATCAGAACAAAACCATGCTGCTGTATGACCCGATCTCTTGGAGGGTTAAATCCCTTCCCAACAGAGTCCCATCAGGGCCATAGACCTTGTGCTTCTTATTCAGCGACCCAGGAGCACTTTCCAGCTCTTCTGGCCTCAGTGTCCTTTACTCCCTCATCCTCAGGCCTGGCTATTTGGCTGGAGGACTCCAATTGCCTCTGGCCCTCTTGGTGGGCAGGCTCTAGTCCTTTTGCTTGCTTCCTTTGCCAGTCTCTCAGCCCAGAGACAAACAACCTTTCCTGGGAAGAGGAGAACTTGCTGGTACTCAGGCACCTCACCCACTTGGTCACCACCTAGGGACCCTCTGCACCCTTATAATTTGATTGCCTCTGAGCATCTCGCTCAAGTCCACTGTATCCGCTCTGGTGTGCATCCAGGAATTGGTACTCCTCTGAGTATCCTGCTGCTCAAGCCAATTTGCTGGCCTTGCTTCAGTGGCCAGCTGTCCCTTGTCCAAGAACTGCTTCGCTGGCTGTCCCCGTTGAACACCTCAAACCAGCCTGCTCTGCCCCTTGCCGTGGCCAGAAGTACTTCCTGTTGGATGTTCCCTGCCAATCCGGAGCATCAGGCTGCTTTGGAAGTGCTGCGGTGGCAGCTGCTTGCTGCTTCCAGGAGCCGCTCGCACCAGGGTAAGCCGGGGACACTGTTCATCCCACTCCTTTTCTCCATTTTCACAGTAACCAAATATTAATGAAAGACAGTGTGGAGCAGAAGCCTGCACAGGAGCCAGGAGGTCTAGTGTTGGGATTTGTACGCTATTTTTAAAAGAAATAGGGGATCTTTGGGGACCTGATGAGCAGGAATCCTGGTTTTCTCTGTGGCGATGTGGGACTCCCCGCCTAGCCACAGTGCTAGTTGTCCCACTTGCTTATGGGCATGCCCCCTCACCTGACTCATCTGCCACACTTTGATATTAATTAATTCATTGATCAATGTTAATTAAGGTGGGGCGCTGCCCATTTTATGCCCCAATGCCAAGGCGGCGCTATCTGCGGCTCTGAACCTCTCCTACACCGCAGCCCATGCCTTGCAGCTGGCATCCAGATGACAGTATGCTCCCAGCCTACAGCCAGAGTGAGCTTAGGCCACGCCGTCAGGCCTCAGTCTCATGCACAATCAAACCGCCCGCCACTCACTCGGGCCTCACACACTCCACCCTCTCTCACAGGGTCTCTTTCATCTGTCAACAACTTATTCTGCCTTGCTCCCTGTTGGAGTGGGCCCCTTAGGCCATAGGCTTAGCTAGTCCATCCCTTGGGTGGCAGATGTACCAGCCTTGGGGGGGCAGATTTACTGTCTTTTGGGCCTCTCTCATGACCCTCACCAGGGTAGTGGCCAGCCAATTCCCTGACCAGGCCTAAGCTTACTCTGGCCCCTTCTGGGGGCAACTCTCTCTATATAAATATACTGGGCACTTGGCCCTCTGGTTTTCCTTCTCCCTCACTGGGGCTCTTCATCTCTGCCCCTTTCTGGGGCCAACCCTCACCAGGGAGTTCTTATCCCCTCACTTGAGTAGCCCCAAGCGAGGGGGCAGTGTGGAGCCCCATCTCTGCCCCCTTCCCTCAGGGCTCCACACTGCCCCTCACTAGGGGCTACTCATCTCTTCCCCCTTCACTTGGGGCCACAGGGCTTCACTACCCAGTGGGCTCAGGTGGCTGTAGCCATGCCTGGCCCCAGCTTTCCTTCTCAGGGTCTTGCACCCCCTCAGGGCTCAGGTGGCTGCAGCCGTGCCTGGTCCCAACTGCCTCCAGTGTCACAGAACCCACCTGAAGGTGAGGGCTGCAGTTAAGGCACCCCTACCCGCCTTTCACCGGGGTGATAACTGGTCTGGCATTTCCTGGGGGCTCCCGTGCCACTGAGAGCCCCACCAGACCACCCACTCCTGGCAGGGTGCAGTTTTAGGTCATACCCAGGACCAGGAGCCTCCTATCCATCCCCTACAGCTCCTCCCTTACCTTCAGTTGTTATGGAGCCTCACAGCCAGTCAATGTTGCTGCCTTGCCAGCCAGCAGGGAACTGAGCTGTTTATATGGGCAGCCAGGGATCTAAAATGGCTGCCCTAATCAAGCATCTGCTGGCCGCTTGGCTCTGGTCTTAAAGAAGCAGGCACCAATGGTGCCCTGCCCCACACTTCCCCCCTTAAAATGGTAACTGGGGGAGGTTTCCCCAGCTGCTGCTCCAAAGCAAGCTCCCCTCAGCCTGCAAGAGCCCTCAAATGGCAAGCATCCCAAAGGTGCTCTGCCACATACCTTCCCCTTTAAAATGAGATCTGGGGGGCTTGAGTTGACTGCCTTCCCTGCTGGGCTCTGTCCCAGCTTACTGCAGCCCCTGCCATGTGGCGAGCACCCCAAAGGTTCTCTGCCACACACTGATTTTAAAAAATCCCCAATTTTGGGGTGGAAAAAAGTAACCCCAAATCCACATTTTTCTGTGATTAAAATGAAACACCATTATATATCTATATATATTAATGGTATTTCATTTAAATCACGGAAAAATGTGGATTTGCGGTTACTTTTTTCCACCCAAAAATTGGGGATATTTTAAAATCAGAGAAAACCAGGATCTCTGCTGATGAGCTACTTTATGGCCTGAAGTCATATGAAGGGCCAGGAAAAAAAAGTTGGAGGGCCTTTCAACTTAGGTAGTAAAAGCAATTGCGACTGGTCCTCCAAGACTGAGAGGCTACAAGCTTGAAAAAAGAGCCTTGGAAGTTGCTTTACTTTATCATGGAGCTATTTCTGAATGATTGCTGAGGGTCCTTGGAGAGTGGGAACCTCCTTGCTTTTAAGGACTCAGCAGGATGAAGAACTGGATAACCAACATGCTTCCATGTCTCAGCTCTGGGGTAGGAAATACTCACATAATGGTCACAGTCAAGAGTATCAGTGCCACACAACCACAGAAAGGGTTAAAGGGAGCCTGAGAGCTATTTTAGCTTCATTTGGCACAGCTGATGGAGTGAAAGGAGGCCGAGACAATGGGGAAAAAGCAGGAGTGAATAGCTAAAGCACTTTAACGTACGTGTAGACGCACTAAGGCATATTAATGCTGCGTATGTCAACTGACTTGGGACTAACTTTGGCTCCAAGTTGGTTCGCACACCACGTTAACGTGCCTTAGTGTGTGCATGTATAGATGCACCCCTAACTCACCTTAATGTGCATTAGGCAAATGCGCATTAAGTTTAGGCGTGCATAAAAGCATGTGTAGACGTGCCCATGTAGACACACCTTGAAAGAACTAAACCTAAAAAAAATCAATCTAAAAATGTTTTGCTTAAAGGTAATTAATGTTGGCTTCTTTTAACTTACTAAAAAATAATTTTCTTTCTTTTGCATTCCAGTCTTTCCCCAAGCAACTACCAAGCACTCAAAGACCTAGGCAATAAAACCAAAATTATGATATACAACATTAAGACCTTCTTTCCTCATTCTCTACACTTCCATTGGGAATTTAGTCCACTTGAACTTTATATACTTTATGATGGAAAAAGATTTAATATTTTTTTTAATTGCTTTCAAATAACTAGTAGGAACAATACTCTCTGGAGCTATTTTATCATTGTACATTTGGATTGTGCAAAGTTCAATTTATGGTGTTTAAGAACACCCCAAAATCTTATGTTTTGGTACTGGATTTATATTTACATTTTTTCTGTATTTCTAATGATGAAGGGAGAGAATTGTTGGACAAAAGTTAATGAGACACTTGCTTTTCATGGTATTTCTACCCACTGATAGCATTTTGATCCTTAAATTTCTAGATCCAGAAAAAGCTTGTGATAAACACATACAGAAAGGCCCTGGTTTTACTTATGTAATCAATCCTACTGAGACTAATGAGGCTACTATCATTAGTCACTAGTACTGTTGAGCATTTGGGACTGAGCAAAGAAACAAAGTACAATTACAAGAACCTCTGAACATATCTAGGGCTGGATCCTTCATCTTCTACTTGCATGAGCAGGACTGAGATATGTGAACAGATTTATGGAGGAGAAAAATGGAAAAAGATATTTTGCCAATATTTCATTTGACATTTCACAAATTCCTCCTGTATCTTGTTTTACTGATACCAGAGGAATGGCTTTTTTAACAAATAAAGGCTTGCAAAGTTGGACTTTAATGCTATCAGGCCCAGTTCTTGCTTATAATTCAGAATGTTCATTCAGAAGAGAAAAGGTATTTGTAAACTGGCAGAATGGAGTAAAGCTGCCTTAATGTAAATGAGAATCTGGGTTACAGTATCTAGCGTGCAAAAACAGCTTTCCAAAGATAGTAAGAAGCTATAACAAGAAGCTATTATGACATTTCAGCAGTGTCTTGAGCAATAGATCCTTGTCTGTACTGATGTGCTTTGCCTGGACCTAGGATTCAACGCAGGGCATTGTTTAGGGAAACACTTTCTAATAAAAAACCTAATAGATTGGCGCTCCCCTTTGTAGCAGGAGGTTATTAATAGAGTTTCTTTAGGTTCAGTGGTGTGACCAATCTTTAATATTTGCATTAACAACCTGAGCAAAAGAAGTAGAATTGCCTGATGAAATTTGCTGATTACACAAAATTGGGAAGTGTTAATGGAAAAAGGGGAGGATCAATATATCATGAAATGGATGGCCTTCATACCAGAAGTCAACAACATTGGGTAACATACATTTTGGGACTAATAACAAGAATTTCTGCTTTAAGTTGGAAATGTCAGAGGCGGAGACCCAGATGTATTTATTTATTTGTAGTTCATAGTCATCCAGTGGTGAAAAAGGCAAACCTGATCTTAGGATCACATAAGATATAGGGATGTTATTATCATTTAAAAACTGGTTGTTTTAACTCCTCTAACTATATTAGATAACTGTTTAACTGGTAACACATACCTATGGAGTAGCCATCACCCGCTTTGCTTGGCACAGGGCAACACACATGTAGGTGGTAAGCGGTGCTCCTGCTGCTAGCCATCATGCCCTTCCCTGCCTCCTTTTCCAGCCCCAGTATTGCCTTGTTTAAGAAATTGGAGGTGCATGTAGGTGGAGGTAGGCAGCAAATTCTGTTGTGGGGTTTCAATTGCATTATTGAGGAGGTGGATAGGAGAGGGGATGGAAGGGAGGCAGAGCTAGAGAGCTCATCAACAGTACTGATTGTCACGACCCAGTGATTTTTTGTGCCTCGGCACTATGGAATTTCCTGGCCACATGAGAGCTCCTTTGCACAGCAGAGTGTTCTGCTGCAATTAAGAGCCTGCGTGTAGGAGAGTTCCCGCCAATTTGCAGTTTCCTTTGCAGGATGCATTTCTTCTTTGCAGCACAGAGATGCACGGTGCAAAGAGTTTCCACTATTCGGATGCGAATTTGTGCCCCGTTATTGGCCAGTGCTAAATTATTCACACGTGGCGGCTAGTAATTGGCTCGCTGGCCGTTTAAAATTCCGTGCGACTTCCGCCCAGGTCGAGGAGCTTTGAGCACGCTGCAGAGTGTCTCTGAAGTTATCTGACTTGCGGCTGCCGATCGATAGACTGATCACCTATCGATCTTTCTTCCCGTCGCCGAGCGCAGCCCCATCGTACCCCTTTCCCCGCCGGCTTCGAATTGCGGACGGATTAACTGGCTTAGGCCCCGCCAGCTGGAACTGCTCGTGTGGTTGTTCCGACGACCGGACCACCTGCGTCATGATTGCAAGCGGCGTGAGTAAAGTTTTTTACAACCAATAAGTTGTGTCTGCCTCTCCATTCACCAGCCCGCCCTGACGTACGAGCGTAACTCGAGTCGGCCCTGGCCGTCTGAGACACTGATTAATATAATAAAAGAGGGAGGTTTAAAGGATGTATGTGCCAGTGAGAAGGTGTTTGAGAGGATGAAACTGAGTGGAGACAGGTGCTGAGGACTGATTTGTACTAATATTAAATGGGCTAAGGAACGGAAAGATGATGTTAGATGTGACCTTCAGCTCTCACCAGATGCTGAGAATGGAAATGAGTTTAGGAAAAAGCGAAGGTAGGGGGAAAAGGGATGTGGAAGTTAAATGTGCAATTATTACAAGATAAAAAGATCTGTCAAGAATATGTGGAACTGTATAAAGGATGGAGGACTCTGAGAGATACTACAAAAGCATCTGGGAGTGGCGGATTATGATAAAAAGAAGAACAAGTTATTTTTTCAGAAAAAAAATTGTTGAAAAGAGGTGAAGAACAAGGTGGATGAACTAATAGAACTGCAGACAAGGAAGCAGGAATTATTAAAGGAGGTGGTAGGAGGAGTAGGAATGAAAGAATAAAGGGAAGACAAAGTGATGGGCTGAAGAATAGTTCAAAAGGAAAATGGATGAGAAAATCTTTCTGACCAGAGCACCTTGGGTGGAGAAGGGGGAAGGATGGTATAAGTATTTTTTGGTGAAATTGAGGAAAAGAAGGAGGGAACTGAA
Source organism: Alligator sinensis (assembly GCF_000455745.1). NCBI lineage: Eukaryota > Metazoa > Chordata > Crocodylia > Alligatoridae > Alligator > Alligator sinensis. The sequence goes on along the minus strand of NW_005843249.1, from coordinate 90,763 downwards.
AGCTGTGAGAACTGAAGAAGGAATCTGAGTAGAAGAGAAGGTGAAGGTGTTGTATGTAGCTTCAGAATTTTATAAAGAGCTGTACAAAAGAAGAGGAGTGGATGGAAGATAAATGAAGGTATTCCTTGAGGGAACAGGAAGGAATACAGGATGGGAATTGTGGCAGGGCACTGTTGGTGCCTGCCACTTTAAGGGCTGAGCTAAGCAGCCAGCAGGTGCTTAATTGCAGCAGCCATTTTAGATCCATGGCTGCCTATATAAACAGGGAAGTATCGAGGGCAGCCTACGGGACAAAAGGGGAGCACATAAAAAGGGGAAACAGGGAGAGATCACCAAAGAGGAGTATAGCTCCTCTGCTCGCGCTTGTAGGGAGGCAGTTAGACAGGCCAAAGCTACCATGGAGCTGAGGATGGCATCCCAAGTTGAGGATAACAAAAAATTGTTTTTTAGATATATAGGGAGTAAAAGGAAGGCCCAGGGTGGAATAGGACCTCTACTAAATGGGCCTCAGTGTTCCTAAGCGAGGGGCAAGACAAGGCCCTCACTGGGATTGTAGAGAGGCAGCAGCAGGGCGCCAGCTACCAAGCATAGACCCTGAAATGGTGCAGAGGCACTTGGAGGAACTGGATGCCTTTAATTCGGCAGGCCTGGATGAGCTCCATCCGAGGGTACTGAAGGCACTGGCTGACGTCATTGCACAGCCACTGGCGGGAATATTTTAACACTCATGGT
>NW_005843249.1:88994-89289 GCF_000455745.1 Alligator sinensis | reverse complement strand
ACTTCAAGAGGGATGTGGATAACCTGGAGAGGGTCCAGAGAAGGGCCACTTGTATGGTTAAGGGTTTGTAGGCCAAGCCCTATGAGGAGAGACTAGGGCACCTGGACCTCTTCAGCCTCTGCAAGAGAAGGTTGAGAGGCGACCTTGTGGCTGCCTATAAGTTCATCATGGGGGCACAGAAGGGAATTGGTGAGGCTTTACTCACCAAAGCGCCCCAGGGATCACAAGAAATAATGGCCATAAGATAGCAGAGAGCAGATTTAGACTGGACATTAGGAAGAACTTCTTCACAGTT
>NW_005843249.1:68684-88944 GCF_000455745.1 Alligator sinensis | reverse complement strand
CCCCTACCCTGGGGGTCTTCAAGAGGAGGTTAGATGGGCATCTGGCTGGGGTCATCTGAACCCAGCACTCTTTCCTGCCTATGCAGGGGGTCAGATTCAATGATCTATTGAGGTCCCTTCTGACCCTAACATCTATGAATCTATGAACCGGGTAGGTTACCCCATAGTCGGGCCAAGAAGGCGGACCCAGGTTAGTGAGTGAGCTAGAGGCTCAGAGACCTGACTTGAAAACACCCTCGACCGGTCAATGCTGGGACCAGGACTGGAAGGGTCAAAAGGGCAGGGGCCCACCATGGGGGATGCCCAGAGCTGAGGGCCTGGGGTTTCTGACTGGCCTTGGAGGTGGGGCCAGGGCCTGTGTGTCCAAAGGTCCCAGGGGGACCACACCCAAGAAGAGAAATAGTTCAGGGAACTAGGCAGCCCATAATGAGGGTGGAGTAGGCCGCCTGATTGGAGGGATCTAGTTGGGGTCTAGATTGGAGGATTCTGGGGCCCAGCGTGGGGCCAATGACATTAAGAACTATGGATGCCATCAGCAAGGCTTGGCCTGTAGTGTAGGGGAGGAAAGGAGCCACAGATAGCGGCCCCTGGCATCGGGGCAAGAAATGGGCAGCCTCCCACCTAATTAACATCGTAATTAGGTATCTCAAGGCATGGCAGACGAGAAGGCGGGCAGTTGGCCCAGAAACAGGTGGGCAGGCCAATGGCAGATTGGCCCCGAGAAGGCCCCCTGTTACAGGAATAAAAATTGGAGGAGAGGTTAAGTGAGACAGAGGTGGAGGACTGCTTAAAAGCTTGCAAGATGGGGAAGATGCTGGGAAGAGAGGGATTTCTGGTAGAATTCTATGAAAAAAAATTGGCAATGGCTGGGGACAGATATAATAGAGATGTATAGAGACATATGGAGAGTGGGGAGAAAGGGGAGGATTTTGCAGAAGGAAAAGGAAGATGTGTTAGGCAACTGGAGGCCACTAACACTTTTAAATGTAGACTACACATTGATGGCAAAAGTATTGGCCAAAAGAATACATGACTGTTTAGCAGATGTGATACAAGAAGAACAAACATGTGCTGTTCCTGAGAGGAGAATATCCCATGCTCTATGGATAATGAGAGATGTCATATCTGATGTGGAAGACACAAAAATAAATATGGTAATAATGAATTTAGACTTGGAAGCAGTTTAGGAAAGGGTTGACCATGATTGCATGTTTGAAGTATTGTGGAACATGGGGCTTTCTGTGAAGATGGTTGGATGGGTCAAAGTGCTATACAGTAAAGCAGGAAGTGAAGTACCAGTAAGTGGTTACTTGAGTAAAACATTCCCTATACCAACAGGGGAATAAATGCAAGCTGTCTCCCTATTTTATTTTGTGTGTGCAATGGAGCCATTGGCACAGATAATTTATTATGATAAGCTGATAAGTGGTGTGAAGATACCAGGGGAGGAGAAGTTAAATGTACGTGTGGATGATGTGAACATAGTGGCTCAACCCACCACATCATTCAAGAAGGTATGGAAGACTGAAAGTGAAGCGTCAGGGGAGAAATAAAAAAAAAAAAGAAAAGTACATTGATGGGTATGGGGAATTGGGAGAATTTACAGAATTTTGGGCTATAGGTGGTAAAGGGCATAATCAAAATATTGGGAAACCTAATGGATGCCAAAGGGAAAAAAACGGGCACAGGAGAATTTAGAGATAAGAGTGAGATAGATCTTGGGATCATGGAGTGGTAGAACATTATCTTTCAAGGGTAAAGTGGCTTCAGTGAAAATGATACTTTTGCCAATCATCCCTTACACAGGAGTGGTGTATCCACCATCATGGTAAGAGTTAAGGAGGGTACAGAGACAGATATTCATTTTTTGTGGAGGAAGTAAAAGAGGAAGAATAGCCAGAATGGAGCTATATAAAGCCAGGGAATTAAGAGGCAAGGGAATGCCAGATTTGGAAAGCTTTGTGTATACTTACTTTATAAGCAAGTTCTGTAAAAACACAATGGAGGAGGTGGGGAAGACTGCATGTTTCTGCCATTATTTGGCAAGAAGAACATTAGGAAGATGGGGCATGTACAGGGGAGATTGGAAAAAGCTATGGATGTGACATCCACCAGCCCACTATGCAAGGATGGAGAGCTTCATAAGGGTAAAGAAACTTGAGAGAGTGGGATTAGAGTGCTTGAAAGACCATAAAAAGGTGATGAATATGATAAGAAAGAAAGATAAGATAACAATAGTTGGGGATCTGATGGAAAGGCAGATGGCAAATGTGTGGAAAGAAGTGACTGATGATAGATTGAAAGGAGAATAGACAGATATCATATGGATAATGATACAGAATATTCTTTCTATGAGGGGCATTCAGCATAAATGGGATTTGATAAAATTGCTGGCTTGCCTGAGAGAGGGATATGGGGTTGAAGAATCTGTACTGCATATATTTTGGGTCTGTCTTTTTGTGCAAGGGATATGGGAGAGTGTGCATTGTTTTTTAAGGATGATCGATATGAACTGTGACTTAACATATGAAATGGTGTTGTATGGGTTAATGCCCAAAGGACTGGAGACACAGAGACTGAGAATCATACTACTTTGTGCACAAGTAGTGCTATGGATGGTGAGAAACCTAGTATTGGTTAATCTAGTATTGGCTTTCACCAGAAGAGAGTGTTTGGAATTTTCAATATATGAATTGAAACACTATGTGGATCGAAATGTGGAGGAGATAGGAAAAAGAAGGCAGAGAAGGGATGGAGGAAAGAAGAATGGTGGTGTTTCTTTCAAGAGGACAAAGGGATGGAAGTGAAATTGTTGCTTTCTCCTGGGTTGGGGGTGGTTCATAGAGGTTAGTATGTTGACGGTAAAAAGGGGTATAAGGAGAACAAGGTATTGTTGTATGGGAGTTTGTCAATATTTCTGTTAATGTTGTTTCTTTTAGTTGTTTTGTAATAATAATTAAAAAAAAAGGTTCCCATCAGTATGTTTTATAGTTGTGCTCAGTGTTTGCTGCATATTAATCAGTTTCATTATTGGTTTCCATTACTGAGTGCATGTCGCTTTTGGTAGATTCATAGATGTTTGGGTCAGAAGGGTCCTCAGCAGATCATCAAGTCTGACCCCCGGCCCTGGGCAGGAAAGAGCACTGGGGTCAGATGGCCCCAGCCAGGTGCATGTCTAGCCTCCTCTTAAAGATCCCCAAGGCAGGGGAGAGCACCACCTCCCTTGGGAGCCCATCTCAGATTCTAGCAACCCTTATCGTAAAGAAGTTCTTCCTGATGTCTAACCTAAATCTGCCCTCCATCAGTTTGTAGCTGTTTTTCCTAGTTACTCCAATGAGTGCCCTGGTAAACAGAGCATCTCCTATTCCCCGTTGCCCCCTCCCCCCCCCCCCCCCGATGAATTTGTAGGCAACCAAAAGATTGTCTCTCAGCTTTCTCTTGCAGAGGCTGAAGAGATCCAGGGCCCTCAGTCTCTCCTCATAAGGCTTTGCCTGAAGGCCCCTAACCGGATGAGTGGCCCTCCTCTGAACCCTCTTGAGGTTGTCCACATCCCTCTTGAAGTGTGGCACCCAAAATGGTAGTACAGGAAACCCTCACTATTCACGGGTTAAGCATTCGCTGTTTCAAATATTCGCAAGTGCCAAACCCACTTCTTAAATACACTTAAAGGAGCTCCTCAGGAGCTCCGCACTTGCTGCCACTGGGCTCCCACTGCCACTGCTGGGCTCCTGCCACTGCCACCGTGCTTCCGCCACCGCGGCGCTCCTGCTGTCATCAGAGCAGCCGTGCCCCTCCCCCAGCTGCTGGGGGCACTGAGTTCATGAACACAGATGGTATTCATGAACGCATGCCTTATTCATGGATTTCACCATTTGCAGGGGATACAAGAACATATCCCCCATGAATGGCGAGGGTCACCTGTAGTTTAAAAATAGATAATGTATTTAGTGAGGTTTTCTTGTATGTGATTATAGGATAGTGGCCTTTTTTTTCCCCTCCAAAATAATTCAGGAAAAAAAAACAACCCTTGTTTTGTATTTGAGTAAATACAGTAATATCTCATCAGCTGCAACCTTGACACCTACGTAGGAAACCCTTATGGGTAATGCTGATTCATTCTCAGTATACCTTCCTGCAGTATTCAATATGATTCTACCAGAGCATGGGTTGTTTAGCTTGGCAAAATGAGGACTGAGAAGGAACATGACTGCTCTCTAGGAATACACCAGGAGGGCAAATGCCAAAGGCTGCATGTACACTCCACAAGAGTTGCCCTTTAAGGCATGGCAACTATGTTTCTGTTTCCACGAGTGGGATTTCCTACCACTTTAAAAGTCTTTTTGGTGTGTTAAAGTAACACCTGGACACCGTTTAGTTTGCATCGGCTTTGATTATGTTGCAGCATCTATGGATTTGTTGCATGCAAACACAAAAGCACTCAAAGACAGGTAATGAGCTTCTGCCTCTTTGTCCACCCTATGGCACTGTAGCTTTTTTGTAGTTCACCCCTTTGTCCACCAGAAGGCGCTTTGAACTGGCCCAATGCAGCAGCCCCATTCCAGGGTGGGAGGTGCTACAGACCTCCCCTCCTCTTCCCTCCAGCCTGTACTGGGGCCAGACACATGCCACTGCCTGCATGAGATGGAGCCACCACACACTAGCCTGGCTAGGACAGGGACAGCTGAGGCCCCTCCAGCAGGGCTGCAGGCTGGCAGGGCAGGGGGCTGCAGATCAGGAGCAAAGTGCACTGGCAGGGCTGGGGGAGCAGGAGGCTGTGGCTCAAGACTGAGGGGAAACGGCAGGGCTAGGATCAGTGGGTTGGGAGTAAGGGGAAGCAGCAGGGCTGGGGGGGAGGAGGGGGCTGTGGCTTGGCATTGAGGGGCAAAGGAAGGACACCAGCATGTCACTGCCCTCCTCACCATCAATCTCCTCCTGCATGACAGGACTACAGTTCCCAGTATCCCCTGGCTGTCCAGGCTTGGTACAGTTTCCATGGGGACCCATGGATCACTGTCTCCTCTCAGGGATTCTGCATGCATAGTGTCCTTTCTCCATCAAGCCAAGCAGTGGAGAGTTTCTTAACACTTATGCATGTTCCTAGAAATCTCTCCAGTGCAATGAAGTAGCTGTTTGTCTGTCTGTGTGCCTGCTTTGTTGGGAAGGAGTGAAAATGCCTGCCTCTGGGAGGAATAGGGGGTAGGGGAAGAAAATCTCTCAGCTTCTGTTGGTCCCAGGAGAACAAGAGATGGAGCTCAGCCTGAGAAAGATGCTAATTGTCCTTTTTGAAGTGTAAAGGGTGCCCCGATTGCCTGTGAAAAGTAAAAAAAGTCTTTGGTTCACTCCTGATTGTGCCTGTAGAAAAGTAAAAGCTAAGTGGAGGGGGGGGCGGGGGGTGTTATCTTAAGAGTCTGAAAATGCCAGACACTGACATAATATATTTGTTCTTCTTATCTCCCTCATAAATAACTCCTTCCTACACTGAAATACCCGCAAAAGAACACTGCATCTAACTAAACGAAAATAAACAGAGAGAACTCCTGATGTTAGCATGTTCGCTAGGGGTATTCTTATAGCCATGTGCGAATTGAAAATACCTTCCTGTTGCATTCTTTCCACATCTTTACCTTTTTCACTGCACTTGGCTCCATGAATGAATCAGTCCTGGTATGCCAGGGGTGAGCAAAATACAGTGCGTGGGCTGGATTCAGCCCGCCAAACACTTCCCTCTGGCCCACAGAGCCCCTTCAAAACCTAGGTAATGGCGGTTGTCTCTCTAAAAGCCTCCAGCAGTAGCCAGCAGCACCAGCTGCAGCACCTCAGGCTGTTTACTTGGGTTTTGGTTGCAAGGCAACCCTGACCTCAGCCTGCCCCAGCTGGCCAGGTGCCCCCGCCCCTGGCTTAGGCCACTTGCAGCTTGAGAGGGGCAAGCGGGGCTGGGCCAGAACCTGTGGTGCTGGTGAGGGGAAACAGTGTTTGGGCCAGCTTCTGCTTTGCTGCATGGGACTGGAAAGAGCCCTGCTCTACAGGTAAACCCAGGAAAGTGGCTGCTGGGCAAGCTTTCCCCACACTGTGCCATGCCGCTTCGGCATTGTGGGGTTGGGCTGTGCCGGCACTGGGGAGAGAAAGCAGCAGCTAGGCTACAGCTCTGGCCCAGTCAGCACCAGGAAGGGGAGGTGGTAGTGGAGCTGTGTGCTGCTCGGGACAGGACAAGCCTGGCCAAAGTGGCAGGGGCTCAGCTGCACTTTCCCTCTACCTGCGCCAGTCAGTTCCAAGTGGCACATGGCTCCTCTGCCACTTCTGCTGGCCGGTGCTGACCTGGTCAGGTCCATCCCATCCGGAGCAGCATGCAGCTGAAGCTGGCTTCCCACATGTTGCTGGGAACGAGAGGAGCCTGGCTGGGTTGGCACCAGCCAACAGAAGTGGCGGCGGAGCAGTGTGCTGCTTGAGATGGGACAAGCCTGTGCTGCCTGGCTGGCCATGGAGTTCCCTGCTGCCCTCAGAGGCAACCCCAACCCCTCCTGCCCTGTAGCAGCCTCAGCCCCTGCCCCTGCCCCGACCAAATGTCAGGGATTTTGCTTTACTTGGCTAGTGGGAGCAGGGGGAGGGCGATCTGAGCTAGATTGGTATCTGGCTCCCTGTAACCGGTCACCCTCCCCAGTGCCATCTTCCTGGTCATTCACACCCTCTGTGTGGGGTGCCCTTGGAGCCCGCTTGGAATCCTCCTGTCCCGCCCTAATCTCTCCTGCCACATCTTGATGGAAAATTATTATGCGAGTGGAAGACGACTGCCTATTATACTGGGTATGTTGGGGTCTCTCCTAGGATGGCCAGACCCCTTTTTTCCTGCTAGCCCTCCCCGTCAAACCCCACCAACCAGGGTTTGACTCCAAGGCTCTAGCCTTTCCTCCAGTGCCTGGAGGCTCGTGGCCCCCTTTCCTGTTCCCTTCTGGAGCACGTCACTCCCTGGTCCAGAGGCATGGGCGTCAGCCCCACAGCAAGGGAGCCACAAGTTCAACACTACCAGTCCAAACAAAAACAAAAATATACCTGCAACCCCAGGTGCACCAGGCCTTTCCAGCCCTTTACGATTGTCCCTTGAGTACCGGGGTTTGCATCACCTCAAACTGTACCCTTACTGGCACTCAGGCTCTCTGTAGCCTTGTCTCATTCTGCACCCTCACTGGTGCTGGGGCTGTGCCCCAAAAGCTGCACCTTCACTGGCACCAGGGCTCCCACTCTGGAGTGGGTCCCCAAAGTGAGGCCTCCTCTATCCCCTAATAGTCTCACCCAAACCTCCGGTCCTTAAACAGCAACAAAACAGAAGCCCCTGGGCTGTAACATAAATTAAAGCAGCTCAGCTAAAACATCATTCAAGCCTACCAGGGAATACTCCATCCCTCAGCAGTGTCAGAAGCTGCTCCTGCAGTCAGGCCTCTCCTTTCTTTTCTGGAAGAGCTCCTTCCCCCCCTTGGCTGCTGGCAGGGAACTACCTGCCTGGCCTCAGGCCCGGGGATTAAATGTGAGCCAGGCCCTGCCGTTTCCGGTCAGCTGACCGCTGGCAGGTGTGGGTCACTAGCTCACTCTGGTTGCCCCTAGCAACCTGCACCTGGGTAATTATGTCTGCTTTAGGAGTAGCAGGTGCTGCTGGCAGGGAACTACCTGCCTGGCCTCAGGCCCGGGGATTAAATGTGAGCCAGGCCCTGCCGTTTCCGGTCAGCTGACCGCTGGCAGGTGTGGGTCACTAGCTCACTCTGGTTGCCCCTAGCAACCTGCACCTGGGTAATTATGTCTGCTTTAGGAGTAGCAGGGGTCTTAGTGCCCTGCTACACTCCCCTGCTGGAATTTGCGGGGAATTACACATGGGACTTCATTCATTCAGAAGTCCGTGGTGTGCAAAAAAACCACGATGCACCAAAATAAGAGAGGTTACATTTTTTAAAGCTCATTAAATTAACAAAGATTAAATGCCATGGTGTATACAAGCACCCAAAGAACTCAAAGAACTATTTAAATTAAGGAACATTGTTGGCTGAAGAACAAAAGACTGGCCATGATCAAATGCAGGATGGAAATCAGAACCATAAGATCAGTGAAATTCTTGGATGGGCTTCTACTAGGTGTAATGGGGCAAGAAACCTAGCTAGCTTCAAAATGGAGCTTGACACTTTATGAAAGGGGTTATGAGAAACTTGCCTGTGATAGCAGCATCCTGGACTTGACCCACACAGTCCCTTGCAGTTTGACATTCTTATTACTGCTTGTTCATGATAGAGGTGACACTTTCATGAAAGCTTGGGAAAAAATGTTTGGATAGGATTCAGAGATGCCATCCTATTTCTGGCAAATAAAGGGTTAATAAATCTTTCAAAGTACTCTTGGGAAGGTCTTAGAAATCAGCTTTGTCTCCTTACATCAGCTCTGTTTCTTTACATCACATCACATCTATATATCCAGAACACTTTTATTGCTAGTCTAATCACTATGTATTGGTACTTCCCTGAACAAATAATCTAAAACATGCTCTTTGCCCAATTAAGCTTTATGAGTTCACTTTTTTGTGTGTGTATGTGTTTGTGTTTGTATCTGTGGGTGTTTACTTTGCAGGGATTTTTGTTTTGGTGTTTGCTAAAGTATGATCAGAAATTGACAAACCTTTTGCAATGAATTGTAAGTCTAGTAGAAAAATATATACTAGCTTGCCTATTTTCTTAAAAAATATTGGAATGAGGTATAAATGATTTTTAGATCATAGATGATAAAATTCCTTTCACAGAAAAAACAAGAAAGGCTGAAAATTACCCTCAGAAGTAAAGAGTTTAATTACTAAATAGCTCCCTGAGAAAGGACCCTGTTCTCTGCAAAGCACTGTAGTGGCACTGCTATGTTCATATAAATGAGAAGCAAAATTGCAGACACTCTCCATGTGAAGTAGTATGGTCAGTCGATACACTTTACACTGCTGTCAATTGCAATGGTGCTTTCCCACCAATTTTACTACCAATATAGCTGAAGTGTAGATAAGCTCTTATGAGGGCGATTGCAAAGGAAAGCATTTGTTAGTTTGCTCCATGGTTACTGTGCTCCTTCAGGCATGATACTAATTTCACATATCATAAATCCAAAATTAATTTTCATTAAGTACAAAGTTAATTCATCTAGCTTCATAACCCGAGCCACCTGTCTTGCTTCCTCATATAGCAAATCAGGAACTGAAGTTTAATGGCCTAATTAATCATAGATTTGATTTTGATGGAAGGATAGCAGTGACAAGAACTGCAGTAACAGCTTCATATTTTGAGGTATGGTTCATGTAAGTACACATCCACAAGTGCTATTGCCCACTTCATTCTGTTTAGTAAACATAGCCTTTTCTTTGTGACTTCTGTTTTTGCTGTAAATGACTTCTATTCTTATAAACTCTCTTTTGAAGGTATTTTAATATATTCACTGAAGCAGCATTAAAGTATGTTGTGCATCTACAAGTTAAAATTATTTCTTCAAACTTTGACTTTGAAGATGAGAATATTTGATAATAAGTCTGGCAGAACATGATAGGAATAATAATATCTCATTAACTACAGACCTCACCCTTTGACTCTTTCCTTTTTACACACCATAAGAAATGATAATGTGTAATAATGACTGCCCATTATCTTTCCATGGCATATATTAATAGCATACCCATCTATTTATAACTTTTATTACAGATGTGAAAATCACATTTTCTTTACAAAAACTTAATATCATCTTACAGATAAACAAGATTTTATTTAGAGAATATATTAAAAGTCCTTTCCAAAGTAAAAAAAGCATTCATAAGTTAATGACATTAAAGAATTACAGCTGTAATTACAGTGTATCAAGTCTGCTGGAGTGTGGCAATTACTGTGCTCCAGCAGACTCCAATGTCACCTGTATCAGCATCACCACTGAAAAATGGTGTTAGAGGCACCTTAACTCAAGCTCATTTGATGAGCCTTAGTTAAAGTGCCCCCTCTGCCATTTTTCAGCACAGGGACTGATACATGTGGCACTCCGGGAGCTTTAATTAGAGTGGCTCTTGGAGCCACTCTAATTAAACCACTCCCCTGCCCATTCCTGGAGCATGTGTATAAACACCCTAGGCTTTAGTTTTGAAAGGATAGCAGCAAATGGTAGTGGGATGTGGCATGTCTGCAACTATAGTACAAAACTTTTCTTTTTTTCTCAGTGTGTTTACCTGAAGCTTCAAGACCATAACATCTTAGTTAGTATACTTGTATAGTCTCACAGAGTGTCAGATGTGATTAAACTGTATTTTAGTCTGGATCCTAATGTCCCAGAAATATCAGACCTAGTGCTGCACTACAAGAGCAATGTGGACAAAGTAGAGTCTAGTGGAGAACAACAAAAATGAATATTTGGGAAACAACAAAATATTTGAATATTTGAGAACAACAAAAATGAATATCTGGGAAATATGACTTACATTTGATCATTTATCCTGGAGAAGAGAAGACAGAGAGGGATTTGATAATAGTCTTAAAAAACCATATTTAAGAGCAGGTTAGGCAAACAGCTGTCTAGGGATGATCCTGTCTTGAGCAGTGGGGATTGGACTGGTGACTTCTTGAGTTTCTTTCCAGTGTTACTATTTTATGATTCCAGAAGGGCTAATTGATATTCTTGATAGTTCTAATATTTATTTATATTATGTTAGTGCCTAAGCATGGCTGGGGCCCTATTTTGTTTAGTCACTCTAAAAAGAAGAAAATTTACAAGTTTTTGACAAGTTAATAAAAAAGGAAATATTATTGTCACCACTGTATAGGTATCATAAAGGAAGTCTTTGACAGGGCAAGTAATTGTATATAAATTTCTTAAATCCCCAGTATAGTAGAACCTTAGCTCTGAAACTAACCATCTACTTCAGAAGCTCGTAGTTTTGGACATGAGTACTCTCTGTTCTGTTTTTTGTGCCATGCCCATGCAGTTGCTTTGGTGAAGGTAGACACTTTACTGACACTTTACTACTGAAGTCCTAACTGACCCTTATTCCATTCATCAGCTTTTCTGAAAGGATTTATATCTCCTGGAAAACATCACTGTCTTCTGATTTGTTAGTTCTAGGAAGGATCGTCTAGGGAGAATTCTGATTAGTTGAGTCACTAATTATGGAAATGTGACATGACCTCTTGTGTTAAGAAGGGAATAGTTTTCTACAGGTGACAATCACCTGGGTGTAGAACTTTGTTAACATGTCCTGGTAACACAGGAGGAAAGATATTACCTGTGTCTGGTGAATTTACACAAATTAAATGACTACTGGATGAAAAGTTTAAATCTGTCAGAGGCTAAGGGACTAAGAAAGCTGCTCCTAACTCATACTGGATGTGTCTACACAGATGTGTTACTGCGCATTAGGCTAGTTTACTGTGCAGTATGGGCATGTGTCTACATGTTCATGCCCTTACTGTGCAATAAAAATGGCTAATCGTGACTAAACTGATACCTGCATTTGCAGGTATCAAATTTAGGCATGATTAGTTAATGCACAGTAACACATGTGTAGACATGACACAGCACTATGTTTAGTGTCAGGTCTGCCCTACCATTAGAGACTGGCCTCTCTGGGAGCTCCTAGCTGCTGCAGGCACACATTAGAGGAGCCAGAGGGCATCTGTATGCTCCACAGGAGTACTATAGGCCCTGCGTGCTCCCCTGGACAGGCCACAGGCTTCCCCTGCCTGCCTTTCCTGCAAGCCTGAGCTGCTGCTTCACTACTGCTGGGCCACACAGCTACCATGACACCCCTACCAGGCCAGAAGGGTGCTGAATAGGGATGCACGCTGCTGTATCCCCTGGCTAGTGCCATTAGCTGATTGCAGGCTGCTTCTGGCAGCAGAGCCAGCATCAGTTCACTGCTGCCCACCCCCAGAAGCCTGCCCTCTGTCTGCAGATGCTGTGGGGCACAGCCTCTGCCATGCAGCTTCCAGTCCCTTGTTGTGGCCCTGTGCTGGGCAGTGCTGGCAGCTGCCCAGGGCCAGCAACAGAGGGACAGGTGTTCAGGGATGCAGAGAGCTGGCACGGGATGCAGCATGTCATCCTTATACTCCCTGTTGAGGCCCAACCTTGCCCACATGCGCAATCCCGTGCCATCCACCCAGGACCCCAACTGGATCCCTGGCACTGGGGTGATGCAGAGCTCCAGAGTCAACTTGATTGGGGTGGGTGTTTGAATGCTCACATTTATGAGGCCCTATCAGGTGGGATGCAATCCCCAGGACACTTTTGGTTGGCAGGGCATAGAGGTCAAGGCCTTATAGGCACAGTGAGTAGCCATGAGTGACTACAACCATCAGTCTGGTCATGCCTCCAAAACCATGTCCTTTATGTGACAGCTGACCAATATGCTAGCATCCCAGGACTCAGGCCACATCGCTGAAGATTTCACCAGGCCTTAACGCAGGCAAGTGAATTAACTAATCATGCCTGCCCAATCCCTGCTGTGCTCAGACCCTCCTTCCTTCATCAGTGAAGGAGGGGCCCTCAGGCACTCAGCACCCTGCCCAGCTCCCTAGCAGCTTGGGGAGCCCTGGCCAGCAGCTGCTTCAGCCGCTGCATGACTCCAGACTCTGCCACAAGAAGCAGACTGCCATGTCACCACCAGCTGTCAGCAGTGCCAGTTCCTTCCTGGAGTGGCTCCTGGCCCAGCACTGGCCCACTGCACACCACAGGCTATGGACACCTGGCACATCCATTGTCAACAGGGAGGCCTGTGACAAGCCACCGGCCATGCCAGCCACAGTCATGTGGTAAGTCCTGCACTGGGCAAAGGGACCTCCCAGTCCCAGTCCCACCCCGGCCCCTGCCTTCCCTGCCTGGCCTGCCCACAGTCCCCTGGCCACAGATTCCTCTGCCCCTCTCCCCACAGCAGAGAGGTGGGACACAGTTCAAAACTTTATTCAGCAGACCATGCCCCCACAGCTGGGTGGGCATGGGCCTCTCACACCCTGAGGAACATGTCAATGGTGGCAGCAATGTCCTCCTCAGTGACAGGGTGGTGGGAGCGGGGCAGGGATGTGTAGTGCTGCAATAGATAGCCTTCCAGGCAGCAGCAGAGGTTGTGGGGCAGCCTGGGCTTGTCCCCTATGCCATCATAGCTCAGGATCCCAAACCAGAGCACACGTGTGCCCAAGGCACCAGGAAGATCATCATCAGTAGGGTGTATTGGCTCTGGCACCCCTCAACCTGCACAAACAGCTCATCATGTACCACCCCAGGCACACATAGCAGGGCCATGCTTGGGGCACAGTGTTTGTGTAGGGGGGGGCAGCCCCAGGGTCCCTCCCCAGAGAGGCCCCCAATAGGAAGGGCAGAAGCATGCCCACTCCTCACTCCAGTTCTCTGGGAGCCCTGTGCACCCCAAGCCTGGGCACCATACGCTGGGTGACAGTACAGCAGAACAGTTGGCCTGCAAGGGGAGAGGTGAGGAGTGGGGTCTGGAGTTGTGGCATTAGGTGCTGCCAGCAGCCTGTCCAGTTCTGCCCTCGGAGGTGTGGCGGAGGCAGGCTGCCTGTGGCCAGCACCCAGTGGCGCGCTGGCCTCAGGGGAGCAAGTGGGAATGGGGGGCTTGGCCAGCAGCCACCTGGGTCTAGGCCTGCCTGGACAACATATCATTGTTCCTAGGCACCCGTGCACAGCTGATCCCTGATCTGAGGCCAAGCAGTGCACAGCCTCTGGTGTAGAGCATCTTATCTCTGAAATGTTGCAAATTCACAAAAGGATTATGTTTCTTGCATTTGGAGGGCCAGCTTCCAGATGTGAGGGATAGGCCAGCAGCCCCAGCAGGAGTTCTTGTGCTGGCTGCACTAGTGGCACACACAAGACCAGACCATCCTGCTCCAGTGGCTGACAGTGGTGGCTGAGGAGCAGGAGGAGTGGGCTCAGGTCTGGTGGCAAGAGGACTTGACCCGGTAGAGAAGGTGGTGGGGGGAGGACATTGCTCGGGAAGAGGCATTCCAGGCTGAGCTCCTGCTCCTGGAGTGAGAACACCTGAGGATTGTGCAAGAACAGAATGCCATCCAGGGCCAGTCAGTGGAGGCCATAGACAATGACCACCAGATCTTGGACACCCTCCTAGGCCTGGTAGTCGTGTACATGCCCCCCACTCCTGGTGTGAAGCACCCACTCTCCACCAGCATGTCCCGTTCAGAATTACTGAATAAGCATGCATCATGTGTGCTGCCCACCCAGCTGGCATTGACATGGATGAAGGTCCCCTGGTGATCAATGACCACCTGCAGGACCACTGAGTGGAACCCCCTGTGGCTATAATAGGGGTGGTCTCTGTGGGGTGGACAGGTCACTGGGATATGCATCCCATCCATGGCCCTGATACACTGGGGAAACCCCAGTGCACGGAAACCTGTGAGCACCGTCTGCAGGTTGTGGATGTAGAGGACAGTGTCTGTCAGCATGTCCTGGAGTGTGCTGCACACCTCCAGGACAGCCTCCCCACTGGTGGCCTTCCCACTTCAAACAAGTGCCCCACATACTGCAGGTTGGTGCTAATGACCAACTCAAGCAGGGCCAGAGCCAGGTGGGTGTCGGTGGAGGGGGCTGATACATGCCAGTGACCTGGCACTCCAGGTGGGGCCAGAGCTGGTGGAACAGGTTGGTGAAGGTGACCCAGGTCATCCTAAAGGGATCAGCCCACTGCTCGTCATCCCAGTTGTGTTGCACCAGATGCTGTCTCCAGTCCCAGGTAGCATGGCAGGCCCAGAGGCAGTGGGGCTGGAAGGCCAAGAGAATGAAGGCAGCCTTTGTGGTGGCCTCCTGGAGCTCCATGTCAGTGTGGCTGGCGGCAGCAGCTGTGTAGTGCCGAGGGCCCTGGGAAGGCTTGCTGTGGGTGGGCAAGTGGTTGTGGCATGTGGGGAACCCAGGTGGAGTGAGATGGCCATGGGTCTGGTGATGGTGACTGCGGTGGGCCAGCAGGGTGAGCAGCCAGAAGGATTGGGGGACCATGTCCCTCGCCACCAGGGCCAGGGGCTGGGGCAGCCATAGTTTAGGAATGCAGAGGGGACATGAACAGAACTGTCACATGCTGCTTCTGTGCATGCCATGCTGCTTGTCTGCGCACTGGAACTGGCTGTCCAGAGATCACAGTGCGGGGCTGTTTTTAAAGATGGTTGCTAAGTGCTGGCAGCTGGGCCTGGCTTCAAACATGGCTGCCAAGTGCTGGGGCTGGAGGCTGGAGCCACAGGGGAATATGGCAGGGCTTGAGGGACTTGGTACTAGATTTAGTCTAAAGGAATGTAGGGTGCCTATAGATGAGCTGGGAGGCTGCTCCATTGTGCTGTAATTAATCTACTCTGCTGGAGCTTGGTAATTACCTCACTCCAGGAGCCTCCTGCATCTTGTGTTAGTGTCCCTGCATTTCAAAATGGTGTCGGGGCACTTGAATTAAAGTTTGTTTGATGAACTTTAGTTCAAGCACCCCTGCTGCCATTTTAAAGTGCAAGGACACTAATACACGAGACTCTGTGGCGCTTTAATGAGAGTCGCTCTCAGAGTCACTCTAATTAAAGCAACATCACCCCCCCCCCCCCCCCAAATCACTGGAGTACATGTAAAAGTGCCCATATATTTTAAGGTTACCAGTGAACTGGAGAATTCTAACCTTGAAGTCAAAAGTAGAGAGGGTTAGTCAGCCATGTTAGTCTCAAGTCAGGCAGAAGGCAGGGCTTTTGTAGGCAACAGTCTACTTAGATATTAAGAATGGACTTGTAGAAAAAAGGGGCTTTAAATAGAAAGGAATGTAAATCCATTCATACCATCTGATGAAGTAGTCTGTTGCCAGTAATGCTTATGCCTCTCTGAACCAGTTAGTCTCTAAGGCTGCTTGCAAATGTTGGGGGAAAAAAATAAAATTAAAAAATGGCACTTTACTTTAAACTCAGCGTGTTCCCATGCCAAGTCCAGCATTTGCCCAGAGTAGGCAGTGTGTTTGTTATACCCTGTTTTCCCAACATCTGTAGAGATTGGGTGGTTTAGTGGGGCTTTTTTGGTGCTTTTATCTAATAGCTGATTGAATTAGCATCAAAAAGCCCTGCTGAAGTGCTGGATCTATACAGTAGCTAGATAGCCTGGTTGAAGTAATGTCTGCTGTTTCCAGTAGAGTGCATTTTCCCCCCACATCTACTTTCCAAGCAGTAGAGAATTAGGTCCCGAAAAAAGGTAAAAAGCAGGAACGGTGGAGGGAAACACTGTAAATTGCTTCTGTGTCCACTGTTATAGGAACAGTTTATAAGGACTATAACTTAGGTACCTTCCTTCCACAGCCTGTGCACTTCAGGAATCTTCTACATTGGTTCTTTTGCATAGACAATACAGGAAGGGGGAAAATTTTACTACACAAATAGCAATACTATGGCTAAAACTTAAATGGAGAGCAGTGTTCAGATCATACAGTTCTTTAGCCTTTGTAGATTTTTTTTAAAACAGAGCCTTGGGACCATTGTGTGCAAATTCTGTCTTTCCACTCTGTCTCCCAGATACTGCCAACTGCAAAGGATCCAGAGTGGTGGTTTTGTAACTAGGGGTTTTGACCCCACGGGTTATTGACAAAACCCCCAGAAATTCATTTATAGCAGTTGGGCTTACACTGGTTACAAGCTGACAGAAAGTAGATGTAAATGAGATATACATGTATGATGCCTGTTTAAAAAATGCTGATCTATAAAGTTTGGAAATAAGCTATAATTTTAGTTTTTAATGTGCATTTCCACCTTTCAACTCATGCTATGGAAAGCTTAATGATTCTGGACAGGTAGTTCATGCCCTGTGGAGGAAAGTGAACCTCCTTCTCTCTCTTACTATCTCCCCAAATAGCCACCTTGCTCCACTTTCAAAAATCACCTGCAAACATGTCATTTAAAATAAAAGTGATGCTTCCAAGGTGTATGGAGGGATAGTTTTAATTGATGCTAGTGCTAGCATCTGTGATCTGATCTGTATCTAACATCTGCAAACAGAACTAAAGTTAAAATGTCCCTTGTGCTAGAAAGCACGATTATTTTGGATTTCTGGGACATGTATACTTCTGAACTGTAGCAAGGGGCTTAGTAGGCAACTGCCCATCATAATCACTCAGTCAATTACTTTTTACATTTGGTGATGTAACTGTGTCATTCTGGAAAGTGATATAATGCAAGGTTTGATTCTGTGAATTACATTTTCTGAGAGAAAATGTGGACCGTAAGTCACCGACAGATGTTCTGTTAAAGGTACAATGGGATCTGATCCAGTGCCTGGATATGTATGACATGAGGCATGGTTGTGGGATCATAGATCAGATCCCAATTGCACCATATTGCTGGTGCAGGGGGAGCCTGGGATTATGATCCTTGTCTCCCTTTGTACCAGCATGTGGTGCACTGCAGCTGAGAGAGCCTGTTACTGATTGGGGCTCTCAGCCGGGAGTGCAAGAAGCCCTTGGATCTGATGAGCTCCTGTAGCTGGGAGTCCCTGCCAGCTGATTGAGGTGCCCAGCCACACACTAGAGCCCCTCAAGGTTTCAGTGCTGGCCATGCATTCAATTTAACATGCCATGCAAACCAGCCACAAAGTTATTACACATTTTTTTGTAATAACTTTCTGGCTTGTTCCCTGTTTTACTGCATGATCAATTGCATGGATGTGTGGCCAGATTACTACTTAAAATGTGATTAACTGGTTAATCACATCTTAAGTGTAATGTTTGCTAGAAGGATAAGGTCCCTGCTACAAGTTACATTTATTATATTACACAATTAACTGGTTAATCATACAATAAGTTTAGACTGGCCACACCTGTGAAGCAAGACCAGCCACATTTGCAAAGAAATTATCTCATGATAAAAATCTCTATTCACCTATAAAAAAGCCAATCAGCTATACAGTTCGTGCTCGAAATTGTGTAACTCCATAGGTAGTTTCTATCTAGCTTCAATCTGAACATGTAGCAGGGCCCTTAATATTATGAAAGTTCTAATTGTGAAGCTTCCACTGAAATTCTCTGATCTAAAAATCTCTCTCCCATTCAACTTTAAGGGCATTGCTTTAATAGAAACAGTTGCTAATTGGATGTGAAGTAGCAAGTTAACTCTATGGGTATGTGCATGTGGGGCTTGGTGCAGAATAAAATGCCAAACTTTGGGGAAAGGGCATTTTCCCTACTCCTCCTGACTCCCAGCATGCAGAAGGTACAACTAGAGGAGAGGAGATGCTCTGGCTAGCATCCAGAGTGTCTCCCTGGAGGACCCAGCCTCTTTGTCAGCCAGTGCATGCTCCAGGAGCGTGCACTGCACCATTTTTTTTGGCAGCATTTTTTCTGATACTGGGAGTTCCTGGTATCAAATTTTGGTGCCATGCTGCAAATTTGCAGTGCAGCAAACAGTTGCACATGCAGTGTGTGCAGTTTGCTGCACCTCAAACTGCTCTGAGGCACTGCAGACCACATGTGCACTTGTCTGGACATGCCCTGTTACTACAGACACAATGCAACCATATTTTTTTTTATACCACTGTCTTTCTTGGCCACCGTTTCTATTGGCTGAAACAACAATGATTTCTGTTTTTTATTTTGCTTATTTCATATACAATTGTGTGAATGTAGATTAACTTCAGTTTATATAATAAAGGATAATATCATGTTCCAGCAGTTTGTTTCCCTGGATACATTCCCTGGACATGAAATTGCTTGTGTGTGTATTGATACACCGAACAACCTTCCCCCTTTGCTTTGTCTAGAATGCCAGAGAGAAGCCAAGGATATTTTTCTGAGCATCCATTTGTTGAGTTCTATTTTAATAATATTTTCATTCATGAGTTCTTTGGTATTGCAGTCTTTAAACTCTAGTTGTGATGGAAACAAGCTATAATCTAATATACAAATTAAATTCAGTGCAGTCCTAGCTTGCTGCTTGCTTGAAGAGGCAGCTGTTTAACAATGTGCTTCATTTTAACTGGTAAACATATCCCCAGTATGAGTAATGCTTTCTTAGCACATTACTTTAAATTGTTCAGTTGGTGTGTCTGATGTGCCTTATTCTGGTATTTATGTTGTAATACCAAGGGCTTATTTGAGTATTTTTGGGTGCATCTACACAAGAAGTTTAATGTGCAGTAGACTAATTGGCTCCACAGTAAATGGCTTGGCATCTACTTGTGTGGTCCTATTAGACCACAAGAAACTAATAAACTCCACATCAGTGCAGTACTTTTAAATACAAGTACTACCCTGCTGCAGTTTTTCCATGTGCAGCAGTGCATGTGTATATGCTGATCCAGCTGGCTAGGGCACAAAGGTGTTTCAGTGTGGGGGCTGCCTGCCAGCTAGCCCCGTACTGGAGTAACTCATCCCCAGCCAGCCCCTCTGCAGGACACTGACCTGGGTCAGAGCAGCCCTGGGCTGGCAGACTGACCTACTGGGCCTCCTGCCAGCCAGGGCTGCTCTGACCCAGCTCAACATGCTGCGGTCCTGGGTGCACATGTAGACTATATGTGCCGGAGTTTATTGCATTGCATTAATATACACATGTAGATGCACCCTCTGTGTACCTATGAAATCTTCTCATCCATTTGTTGTGGGTTATCCCTCCCCTACCCACCACAATTTTCAATCTCTGTTTTCTAACCTCTGTTCAAAAGCTAGCTATCCTGTTTTCTTACTATGTTTAGCTTCCCACAGAGTGTAGCTTGTTCAAAATTCACAACAAAGGTCAGATGCTTGACTTTATCCCCAGAGAGTCAGCAGACTATTTTGAGATGCTTTTATTTCCCTTTTGAGAGGGTGCTCTTTAATATCTTTCACCTTGCACTCCAGGCTTCATTGTATGAGCAACATGATAACTGATAAAAAAAGAAGTTTCTTGGCTTCATGTGCATAGTGCCTTTCTTTCACAGTAATTATTTTATTATTTTAGCTTTATGAATTTACTCATGTAATTACACTTGCCTGTTCACTTATGCTTCATTAGATGTTATGGATTAGTGGAAAATGTACAGCTTTATGCATACTTCCAAGCCCCAAAGCCCCCCAAATGTACAAAACATCTTTTGATATAGGACAAACTTGACCTTTATTTAAACATCATTGCATAGGAAGTTGAGAAGAGGCTGCATGTTGAGAGTGTGAAGAGAAGCAGGGAATATGGAGAGAAACATAAGTATGGAGGAGTCATGAAAACTGTCAAAGGAGACATGCACTGAAATATAATTAACATAAAATTAATAGGTA
>NW_005843249.1:61735-68653 GCF_000455745.1 Alligator sinensis | reverse complement strand
GGAAAGAGAACACAGAAAAGTTTCAAGGGTTGAGGAATAGTAGTTCCTGTTCTTGATCTAATATAATTATTGGTATGAGATTGTTATCAAAACAATTTCTGTCAGATGATGTGCCAGAATTGTATCACTCCCATTTCTTTGTGGAAGATGGTTGTAAACTATTGTTTAGGTATTGTAAAGATCAGTCAACTATGCCTCTTTCAGGGCTTCAGTTACATTAGAAGAGGGATAGGAATTGATGGTCCACTAAAATATAAAAAACTGAAACTCTGGGATGTACTTACTCCATGACATGAGGAGGACTTTGACACAGTAACATAGAATAGTATGCAATATTAATGAGCTTACTCAAAGGTTATATTTTGCACACACTAGGGTACTGAAATTGCCCTATTATGTGCATGTGTTTCCTTCACATGGAAATGAATACGAAGAGAACAAAGCAAAGAAACAAGAGACAATATTTGTAATAAAGATGTTAACAAGGAGAAGAAATGTCTCTAAAATCTCATGACCTTGTCTATTGTTCTTATGGTAAGGTTACTGTCAGGCAAGCTTCAAAGGATCAATGAATGTGGGTGAGATAAGCATAGAGATTAGTGAAGCAGCTGAATATCTTTTAAAAAAGGAAAATTTGCAAGACTTTTCCAGTAATTTGTGGAATTGGATTTGACCCAAAATAATAACACCATAGCCTCCTGTAATATTTCTGCCATCCTGAATGAAACAGGAAGCTGCAAGACTCACAAAATGGAAAATAATGATCTTCCTCCACGTGTCTCCTTAAGATCCAACCCCTCCCCCCGAGAAAAACCACAACAAAAAAACCACACAAAAAAAACAAGGTCTGAAAGTCTAAGAAGAAAGGGGTTAGAGTTCAAGCTTTGATCATGGAGAAGCACAGTGTTTCACAGAACCTGGATTGGGGGCCCAAAGTGCTAGTTTACTGTTTAATCAGCCCTTGGCTGGGGCATCATACAGTGTGGCAACTTTTTGGGTTGCTACGAAGCTGATTCTCCAAAAACGAGTCATTGCAGAAGCACTGAGGAGGAAAGCATGGAAGGCATTTTGCCCATGTTGTCCTGAACTATTGAAGTATTGCAAGCTTGTAGCCTTCCAAAATACCAACAATAATTTTGCTTATATCCAGTTACTATGTGTTTTTCTTTAAAATCTATATATTAGCAGTAATCTTCAGAAGAATATGGGTGTGTTACAATACTGCATCTATAGAAGCAATGGAAATATTTTGAAACTGTTGATAACCGATGCTTGCCTAAGCCTTGACCATTTTTTATCAAGACAAAAATCTGTATGATTTCCTTAAAGTCTTGCATGAGCTGTTCACTCACTAACTGTAAGCATCGGTCAGACTCGATGATCTATTGAGGTCCCTTCCGACCCTAACATCTATGAATCTATGAATCTTGATGGTGATAATTCCCATTCCAAATAACCTGTGATCTTTGACTCTACATCACTGCATTATGTAATACTCTCCCAGTGGTACTGAATGTTTTTCCTCTACATCATAATATGCAATCAGCACAAGCCTTCTGCTTAGATAATTGGATGCTAAAGAGCAAGAAAAACAAGTTGTCCCTTTTTTTTTTGAATGAAAGCAGCTCCATGGCTTTTTATTTTCACAGACAGAATTAATGATAAATTAATAGACAAGATTCTAAATGAATTAAACTCCTTGAATAGCCTATTACAAATTCATTTTTCCAAATACTAGTTCCATTATGAACCCCATCTGAGGCTACAACAGTATATCTGAAGAACCATCTTAGGGCTCAGGGCTCCACTAATAATGCAACTGGTGCAGTTGCAGCACATCCGTGCGTGTTTCTAATCAATGTATGTATTCAAAGCACAAATTCTACTGCATGCTTTACCGAGACACAGAGTTATTATGTAAAGGCAACAGGAAAACAAGAGTTTACTACTGCATTAAAAACATTTAATCAAGGATGTTGTTTCTTGTCTCCTAAATGCATTTACAGTCCTAAAGATGAATGTTTTAAAGGATCCCAGGGATTTTATAGTTATTAGTAATGTACAGTACATGCTAGTTTCTGTTTTCTCTTCAGTTCATGGCAGACCCTGTTCATTTTACTTAGTCACTACTATGAAAAGTGAATTTCTTTCTTGATGCTGGGATGTCCTACTTCTCTGAGTTACTGATTTTAATAAGTTTCTGTTTATATTCTTGCATGATTCATCTGTCACACACAGTGACTTCTCAGCTTATCTTCACAGTCAAATGCCTGGCATCCTTCAAAGTATTTATTTTTATGACTGAAAAGTTTGGTAATAGTCCAGATAAATTATTTCCACTGTTAATGTTAGGTAGCAATGCTTATTTTGAAGTAATACAGGAAATGTATTTTGAATGGGTGATGTTGTACAGGACAGATTTTTATTCCTAATGATACATTAGTTAAGGAGCCTTTTAAAGACCTAAAAGGAGAACCCTTGAAATGCTTTCAATCCTGCTGGAAATAAAATGCGTTCATTCTTTAGCTGGTGCCAGGTAGTAGGGGGAAAAATAAGCACTTTGTACAGCTTTTCTTGATAACAGCTTGTCAGTAATCACTCTGTAAAAACAAACCATAGCCTTCTGTAACCCCGGTGGCGGCCAAATAGTTGCCACCCCTGCCCAGTATCAGGGATGGTGTGGTGAGAGTGAGGCAGGGCTTCCGGCCAGCACCAATTCACTTTCCAGCCAACCCCTGCTCCTCACAGAGCAGCTTGTGGTCCCAAGGTCTAACACTTAACTGATTTAACTGTTTACACTTTATTTACAAAACAAGAATAATAGGAAAGGTTATTTACAACTTAATTTAAATGGCATAACCAGAATCACAAAACAAACCAGAATGCATTAGTCAATCCTTGACTCAAGAACCACAGGTAGGGTAACTCGCAGCTTTCAGCCACTGCTGAGATGCTACCACAAGGAAGCAAGGTGCTCACTCCCAGCAGCTCCAACAGGATTCCCAATAAGCGCCAGACTGCAACAGGTTAAGCTCTTCTGGTCTACAGCAATCAAATTGTATCAAACCCCAACCCCTCAAAGAGGCAGAAGGGTGACCCTCTGTGGCAACCAAAAAGGCAAGCAACAAGCAACAGAATAGGCTCCTGCAGCAATCAGCATGACCCAAGCACAAAGCTCAGGGACTCCATCTGATGACAATCAGCTATAGAATAAGGGACAGGACTGAGTCCCCTCTGGGGCAGTCAATGGCAGAGGGTCAGCAGCACAGGCAGCTCCCAGGGGTCATTGCTCTAAACCCCTGCTCCAAATGACTGGCCGGGCACCCCACACGCCTTGTGGCTTGCCAATCCTGCTCCGAGCGCCGGCCTGTGCCCCGAGCTCCTGGGGACCCTCGTCCTGGCACTCTGCTGCTCCTCGTCCTGGTGCTCTGCTGCTCCTGGAGACCCTTGTTCTGGCACTCTGCTGCTCCCATGCCTTGCCTTCTGCTGTCCTGCTTCCCCAGGGAAGGTAAGGGGTTTCTTCAACTCACCAGCTCAGCTCCCTGCTCCAGATAAGGATGCCGCCTGCGCTCTTGGCCGCTGCTGCTTCTCCGCAGCGGAGTGGGGGGCCAACTGCCACCCCTAGCCTCCGGGATGCCTGGCACATCCAGCACACTGTGATGGGGCCTTATGGCACCAGCTCTGCCCCAAGCCCTGGCTGCTGCTCCCTCTCTGCTGCAGGGGTGGAGGCACGGCTGACTGCTGCTGCCGCCTTCTCCCAGGGCGTTTGAGGCTCTTCAGAGGGGTCTCTCTGCTCCCCCTGCTGGGTCAGCTCTCATCATCTCTTCTTAGGCCTCCTGCATCGTTCCCTGGAGTCACAGTCAGCAGCCCCCCACGCCAGTTCGGCAGCTGTTTTTATCCCTTCCGGCAGTCCCCCCCTGGCTTGCAAACCGGCAAGCCAGTGCTCAGGGTGGTGGGCCCCCAACTTTGGCCACCCCCTTCCATGTGAATGAAGGGATTGAAAACCCCTTCTTTCAATTGGCTTCTCCTTTTCCACAGGGCAGGGCTCCCCTGCTCCACCCTTGGGGGTGCTCAGAGTTCACTGACACTGTTTCTAGCCCAGGGTAAGTATCTCAAGCCAATCTGGTGAGGCCACATTGGCAGTCCCTTACACTTATAAATAATTTTCACCAAAAAACCAAGAGTAAAGGGCAACAATTGGTAAGTGTGTCAGTCAAAAGAGAGGCAAGGATTTCTTAGGGTGATATCTTTTATTGGACCATTTATGTAGTTAGGATAGAGTTAAATAAGCTTTTTAATGCACGACATTCTTTGTCAGGTCATGAAGAATGTCTTGCATTAGAAAGCTTATCTAACTCTATCCTAACTAGATATTTTGTCCAATGAAAGATATTACCCTAAGAAAGCCTTGCCTCTTGCATAATTCCTGGACCATCACGGCTACAACATCACTGATACTCAGTCAAAAGACATTTCAGGAGCATGTACATGTGACACCATTAACATGTACATGTGACAAAAATGTTACTTTGTGTGGCTTAATGGCACCACAGTGTACACATGTAAGACTTTTGGGGGTTTTAAATGATTTTGCACTGTTTCAAACTAAACTATATCAGGAGCTAGTTTAATTTGCAACTTTGCAAATTGCAATGATGCAACTGTCAGCTCACCCCCACTGGCTGCAGGGGAGGCAGACAGGCTCTGCCAAAAAAGAAGGATTGGGTCCCTTGCTGCTTCTGTCTTCACCAGGCAGAAACAGAGAGGGGCCTGATCCTTTTTTTTTTTCAGTGGAGCCTGCCCATGGCTGGGGGGTGAGCTGCCGGTGGGCTGAGTGCCCCCTGAGCTGTGGGGGACCCTGGTCCTTCTCTTTGTGGTGGTGGTGCCCCCCAGGGCTGCCTAGGCAGGGTGGTAGTGGGCTGGGTTGTGCCCCAGCACAAAGGGAGCACCTGGCCTGATCCGACTCTTCCCCAAGCCCACTGGGGCTCCCAGCACCCCATGCACTGTCCCCGCCACCTTCTCCAGCAGTCAGCACACCCAGCTGCCCTTCTTCCACCTCCCCATGCTGCCCCAGGGGCAAGCCATCCCATTCCCGGGCAGTTCCAGGTGGTGGGAAGGTGGCGGGGACAGTGCAAGGAGTTCTGGAAGCCCCAGCATGCTCAGAGAAGAGTTGGATTGGGGCAGCTCGCTAGCAGCCTGCCTGCGTGGTCCAAGTGGGTACCACTGCTACAGAGGGAAGGACCGAGGCTCTCTGCAGCTCAGCGGCTGCTTGGCTCATCAGCAACTCACCCCCTGACTGCTAGCATGTTCTGGCTCCAACCAAAAAAAAAAAAAAAAAAAGCATCAGGCCCCTCATGTTAATCTGATGGAAAAATTGAAATGGTTTAGTGCTATGGGTTTTATTCTATGCCCCACCATTTCAATTTAGGGGGCATAGAATAAAACCTTGGGGATTAAACCCCCATCACATATACAAGTGACCTTCTTGAACAAGGCCTAACAACTGTTTCTTTAAGAGATGCTGGCATTTTGTCCTCCTGAAAGGGTATTGTGAAAAGTCTCTACTGAAGTCTTTCGTTGGTCTAGCCTGTTGCCTAAACCTCCCTTGGTACATGCAGAGCTTGGGTGAATTAAACTTCCAGTAACTACAGACTGTACACTGAACTTTGCATTTGCCCCTTAAATATAGCTGTGCTACATGAGTGAGAAAAAGGATTTAAAATTTTGAGTCATCCTGGGCCTTCAAATTCTCTTGACCTCTCCCTTCCTTAGTCTCCACTCTTTAGGTTATGATCCTTTGTACTGTCTTGGGGAGTGTAAGAATCTTTCTATGTTCTTGGCTAGGTCACTGAAGCTTGTAAGACTTGCTGCAGGCTGAATCAAGACTTCAGAAATCTTACTGAAGTAGGAGCAAACCATTTTACTTAGCATGAGCAAACTGAAAGGAAATAATTGAAAAAATCAGTTTGCTACTGATTAACTAATAACAGTTCTAAACTTAAAAGCATAATTTATTGCAAGTAGGTCACATAGATCTGGTCTGGAGCCTGAAGTCAATAGAAAAGTTTTCATTGACTTCAACAGCAATAGCATTAGGAATTTAAGGAGATATTTTATGAAACAATTGTTCACAAAAAGCATTATTTTAATTTTATAACAGTAAGGCAGTGATTCTAATTCTCAATGGGTGCATTTACACGTGATATTAATGTGAAACAATAAACTCCGGTACAGTTCACACCAGAGTTTATTGCTCTTGGGCACAGCATTTACATTTGTACCCAGGACAGTAGCACATTTTGCTGGAGTGGTGCAGCCCCAGCTGGCAGAGGGTCAGGCTGCCAGCCCAGAGCTGCTTCCCACCCCGGCTCAATGTGTTTTGGAGGGGCTGGCTGGGGCCTGAGGTTCCTACATTGTGGGGCTAGCCAGCTGGCAGCCCCCTGCACTGTAGCAGCCTCATGCCCCAGCCAGCCCCGGTCACTGTCTACATGTGTGTTATGATGAAGTAAATAAGTCTGTCATAGGATAGTACTTGTTTTGAACAACACTATCCTACTATCCTATGGTGGAATTAATTAGTTTACTCAGGCTTAATAGCTCCACGCATGTAGATGGTGACCCTTACTGCAGAGCTAATTAGTCAGCTCTGCAGTAAAGCATCTGGTGTAGATGCACCCAGTGCCTGTGACTAAGCACTATTCCAACAGATGTCCCTAGACTTGGAGCAAGCAATTATAGCCCAAATATTAACCTAATCTATTTGATGAATGACAACCAAATAAAAAAAAAAACTAATACACATTTTAGATAACCTGCCAAGTTCAAATGAGATTTTAATTGCAATAGTGCTCGTACGGATTATGGTCTCAATTACTGTTCTGTTTAAAATAAAATACTTTACAACATAATTGTGAATGA
>NW_005843249.1:56417-61704 GCF_000455745.1 Alligator sinensis | reverse complement strand
CAGCAGGAAAAGCAATATATATGTACTTAGCTGGGTTTAACAGAACAGTACCTTTCTCTTAGCTTTGAGCTGTTCATGATATTTGTCAGATGTGTCACCTGGAATCTCTCCTCCCCATAGGGTAATTCCAACTATGGTATAAGTGATACCCATGACAAGCAGTGGAAAACAGTATACCAGTACAATCACAATGACATGATACCTGCAATAAAAGAGCTTGAATTGATAAATGCTTTATAAGGAGCTGTTCAGATAGAATTTGATGTTCATACTATCAGAAATAAACAGTGCTACTCTAAGGAAGAAAATAACAGCATTTTCTATATTTAGTGGCAATGACTGTTTATGCTACTGTATTTACCTGAATCCAAGATGACTTTGAATTTAAGATGACCTCCACCAAATAACTAGATTCTAGACATGGAAAATGTATTAATTTGTTATTATTTTCCATGTATAGAATCTAATTAAATTTGTGCCCCCCTTCCCCCCCACTGTGGAGAAAACTGCAGGAGAGTAGGCAGTGGGGGGGCAAGTGGTCTGACCCCTGCACCTTGCCTCCGTCTCACTTGCCCCCGCTGCCACCTACCCACTCTGGTACCTGCACACCCAGCAAATGCCCCTCCCGTCCCTTGGTGCCTGTGCCTACTGCCATCTGCCCCACCATGCCTGTGACCACCCTGTGGTGCCTGTGCCTCCTGGTGCTTCCCCTCCTTGTGCCTGTCCCCTTGTTCCTGTGCTTCCCAGTGCCTGAACCCCTAACCTGGTGCCTGTGGCCCCTGATACCTGCCCCCCTGCCTCTGTCCCTCCTGCAGCCTCTGCCCCCCTGCTGCCTGCTCCCCGCAGCCTCTGTCTCCCTACACTACTTACTGTTAGTTGCTGCTCCAGCCCCATTATGGCTTGGGGTAGCTCCAGCCCTGGCTTGGCCACACAACAGCAGCTTCAGGAGCAGTAACTCTGGCTCTGGGGTGCCAGAGCTGCTGCCTCTACTGCTGCTGCGGCATGGATGGGCTGGGGCCAGAGCTACCATGTACTCCATGCCCCAGGCTAGAATAGGGGTGCAGCTGCAATTGACAGTAAGTGGTGGGGGAAGAGGAGGCAGATGTGGCAAGGGACCAAATGGAGGTGAGGGGCAAGCAGCCAGAATGACCCTGGGTTGGGGCCAGGATCAGAGCTGCAGTAGCTGCCTTCCCCCTCCCCTCTCTTTGCCTTGTATATTTTGAATGGGAAAAAGACCTCATCTTGCATTTGAGTAAATATGATAGCTTGTCCTCTGATCCAGTATTCTTACTGTCTTCTCATACAAGTCTGGACTGTGAACTGCAAAATTACATTACAATCAAAATAAAGTTCTATCGGATTAGTCCAAAATATCTCATCATGTTTCTGAATTCAGTCTAGTAGAAATCAGCATTAACTGAAATGCCAGTATGCCACTGCAAGATAGTGTGACTGTACCAAAATTATTTGAATAGACTCAAATAATACACAAAAATATACAAAGGAACACAATTGATTTTTATTTAAATATTTGAAAACCTAGCTTTTTGCTGTATCTAATATGACGTTAATACAAGATTCCTTGTTTGCTCTTCCAGATCTAGTGCCATTTGAAAAACCTTTAAAGCAAAAGGTAATTTAATCACAATTCTTCTAGATAAAAAAGCAGGGAATATTTAAGTTAAATCATTGTTTTAAAGGCTTTTTCAACACTCTTTATTCAGAATGATAAATTGTAGAAAAGCAATTGTGGTAATATAATGGGCCAAGTCATACCTCACAGCCTAATCCACACATAAGAGTCCAGAAGCAAGTTTATCCCTTGGGAACAGGGAGAAGATTGGTTGGGCTTATTTTCCTATGGCCATGTATAAGTGTATGAGAGAAATTCAAATTTCTACTAAGAGAATTGCTTTCACCTGATAGAAACCAAAAGTATTATAAATGCACACACTCATTCTGCCATACCAAAATTGGTGTTTTGGGAGAAAAATAAGCTGACTACAACCAGTTTGAAGTCACTCCTGGTCCCAGGAGAATGAACATCTGTGGCTTTCTCCCAGCTTAACTCCTCCCAGGGACCAAAAGGATTGAAGCCAGATTGAAGGCTCCTGTGCCTTCCCAAGATGGGTGAAGTGCAAGAGCTGGGAGCCAAATGCAGGGAGTGCGGTCCCTGCCTGTGCCCCTGTCCCCGCTCCCTCTCCAACCTTCTTTGCAGTCTGGAAATCTTGGCGTGAGAAGTGGACAGGATGCTTTGCCTGGAGCACCTGGCACCTGGAGCTGAGCTGAGGCAGTAACGCTAAAGTCCCCTGCCTGCTTCTCAAAGTAAAGCATGCCCCCAGCAGGGTGGGACAGGCTAGGGGCTGGAGCCAGGGTGATGCTGACTCTTACTGGCCAGTCTGCAGCAGCGGTGGCGCTGCCGGCAGATCCGGGGGCATGCGCCACCTGTGCCCTCCCAGGTTGCATGCCCATCCTCCCCATGCCCCCCAGATAAGCTGCTCACAGCTTCATACCCCACCTTGCACTGGCTGTGCAGGGCCCCCCCCCCCCCCTTTTCCCTGCGCCTTTCCCTACCCCCCCACTGTTGGGGGTGGGGAGATCGAGGCCGCAGTGGTGAGGGAGGGAGGGAGCTAGGGCTGGGGTCTCGATCTGCCCTGCCCCCCCAAGGCCCTTTTCCCTTCTCCCTCCCCTCCCCACAGACTTGCTTGGGTGGGTAGGAAGTAGATCTTCGGTTACTTTTAAATTCCAAAAGTGCTCTCCAACCTAAAATGGTTGGAGACTACTGGTCTAGAATAAGAAACCAGCTGGTATAAAATCAGTGCAGCTTCTTTGTGCCTAGTAGAGGTAGGTCAATTTATCACAGATAAGATCCAGTTCAATCCTTGTTATATCACATAGGAGTGTAGGCTAGGTACCTTAAATTCTACATAGCAACCCAAGTAAAGAACAATCACTTAAATACCATGGTATTGTACATGAGAGCTTGTTATCATTGTTAAGAGATGATTGATATGGGCCTGGAAGCTATTCTACAGACTTTGCAAAATGTATCTTTGTTTAAATAGAGGCATGCATTAATTTAAAATAACAAAAGCTTACGTAAAATGCTGTTTTGGACCACCTGGCCATGCTACATAGCAAAGCGTTCTCCCAGGCATCACCTTGGTTATGGAGTAGAGACACTGTGGAAATGCAAGTAGGAAAGCCAAAATCCATATGCTCCCAATGACTACCTTAGTAGCAGTTGCAGACAGCCTGGGCTTCAAGGGATCAATAATGGCCATGTATCTGTGTAAGGAATAAAAACAGATTTCGTGAGAAATCTTCAGTGTTTCTAAAAGAAAGCAGGTCTTGCAGTTTGGAAAATGAAAGAAAAAGATAGTTTGTTTTCTTCCCTTCAAAGAGACAGATCTCACACTTTTCAGGTGCATATTAGCCTGATCTAGCTCCCTTTAAAATGAATGAAAAAACTTAATTGATTTCAAGCTGAAATTCTGAATGACACTTTCTAATGAACTGTTCTGTAAATCAGAACAAGGGGAAAGGAGGTTCAGCTGACTGTTTTTAAAAGCTATGGTGCACATAGTTTACCATACATATACCACTACATCAGCTGATTCACAATAAGTTAGTTAAGCTTTCCAAGGATGGAGTTGATTTATGAATCAACAAACCAACTATAAATCTTAATGTACAGCTCCTCTCTTGTTGACTTGACGTATATACATGAGCTTCCTCACTATACATTCTGAAGTGTTGTCTCAGAGCAGTGAGTCTCAATCTGGGTGCTGTGGCACACTGGGTGCCCTGAGATCCTTTCACGGGTGCTGTGGGGTTCCATGTATATTAGCACTGTTAGGAATGCAAACAAGTGTCACACAATAAACCTAGAGATTTCAAATAGGAATCCATAGTTTTAAAATAATTCTGATCTGTTGCGGTCTTTTTGAGGTTTTGCAACAGAATTGCTTTATTATTTTTCTGTAGTCAAAAATGAAAAGAAAACCAAGAGCTAACATTTTCTGAGTGGTGTCTTGAGTCTAGTGAGAGGTGCCTTGAATTTATCAAGGTGTATCTTGAGTATAAAAAGGCTAAGAACCACTGCCGTAGGCTTACATGGGTGAGAAAAGTAAGCCACATTTAGTCTGTTATTAAGGTAGGGTATTGTTTGTTTGCATACAACAGATTTGGTATCAAATCTAAAAACCAGTAACCAAACCTGCAAGGTTACACTGGTGCCATAGACCAGCATATAGTCTTTGTCTATTTCAAGAGATGTTACATCTTTACCATATTTACTCATATAAGACAACCCTGACAAAAAACAATAGTGAAAATAAATCTGGAAGGTCAGGTAGCTTCTTTGCCACCTCAGCTTCTTATCCTGGGAGCTCCTTTCCCCCTTCCTTGCTGTCAGACTATGTTCTCCCTTAGCACATAGAAGAAGGGAACAAATCTGAAAATGCTAACATTGAAATAAACATAATATTCCAGATAGACAAATTACAGTAAGTACCTATGGACTTAGTTCATCCAGAACTGGAATATTTTATCTTTTTAAAAACTGATATAAGTTTTAGAAAAGGTACATAATATGCACAATTTTAAGCAGTATTTTTTATAATTACTTATGTATAGTACAGACTTTTATTTATTTATTTTGTATTTCATAGTTTCATAGTAGCTAGGGTCAGGAGGGACCTGAACAGATCATCTAGTCTGCCCCCCTGCCACAGGCAGGAATGAATGCTGGGTTCACAAGACCCCAGACAGGTGATCATCCAACCACCTCTTGAATTTGCCCAAGGTAGGGGCAAGGACCACCTCCCTGGGAAGCTGGTTCCAGATTTTGGCCACCCTAACTGTAAAATATTGCCTTCTGATCCCTAACCTAAACCTATTCTCCATCAGCTTATTACCATTGTTCCTTGTCACCCCAGGTGGTGCTGGGGAGAAAAGGGCTCTGCCTATTTGCTGTTGATCTCCCCTGGTGAGTTTGTAGGCAGCCACCAGGTCCCCCCTCAGCCTCCTCTTGCTGAGGCTGAACAGGTTCAGGTCCCTCAGTCTCTCCTCGTAGGGCCTGTCCTGCTGCCCTCTCACCAAGCGGGTGGCCCTCCTCTGAACCCTCTCCAGGCTGGCCACATCCCTTTTGAAGTGCGGCGCCCAGTACTGGACGCAGTACTCCAACTACAGCCTGACCAAAGTCGCATAGAGGGGGAATATCACCTCTCTGGATCAGCTTGAGATGCACCTTTGGATGCATGACAAGGTATGGCTGGCCTTGCTG
>NW_005843249.1:54205-55976 GCF_000455745.1 Alligator sinensis | reverse complement strand
GAGAGACAGTGTCAAAGGCCTTCTTAAAGTCTAGAAAGACTACGTCCACAGCAACACCAATATCCAAGGATTTAGTTACTTGGTCGTAAAAGGCAATCAGGTTGGTCTGGCAGGACCTGCCTTTGGTGAAGCCATGCTGATTGCCCCTGAGCATGATCTCCCCTGCAGGCCCCCCACAGATATGCTCCTTGATGATCCGCTCCAAGAGCTTCCCGAGCACCGAGGTGAGGCTTACAGGCCTATAATTACTTGGGTCCTCCTTCCTCCCCTTCTTAAAAATAGGGACCACATTAGCCAGTTTCCAATCCCCCGGCACCTGGCCAGATGACCACAAATGCTCATACAGCCAGGCCAAAGGCTCCGCAATGATCCCTGCCAGGTCCCTCAAGACCCTTGGGTGGAGGGCATCTGGACCTGCAGATTTAAAAATATCTAGCCCTTCCAGAAGATCCCTAACTACATCTGCACTGACTGAAGGCTTGATAGAGCTATTTAATTTGTATCTGAGGCCAAATTAGCCAAAACTAATTCCAAATCCAAGAGTCCAGAACCATAAGTGGCCCTACAACTGGCAAACATTCTCCACCTGCACCTGGGGCTTCAGATGTTTCCAAAACCTTTGGCAGGCATACTATTTGCAGGCCCAAGACCAGAAGCTTGGGGTTCAAATGCCTCTGAGTTTTGCTTGCCCTTTATCATAAGGCCCTTGAAACAAGCAAGGAAGAAGACTCTCATTTCCATAAACTGGGTTTAAAGCTACTGCACCTCATTGGGTACTGAACCACACCAGAAAAGCAATTCTCCTGCAAAGTGGTTCAGGAAAACTGCCTTCTTGGATACAGATACATGGTATTTCCCCTGCCAGGTTAAGAAGCCACTACACTTGATCTGAGCCTTCAAGAGACCAAGAAGCAATACTATGCTTGGTATTAATCCAAAGCCGAGATGCTTATAATTCATTATATGGTTCACTGGGATGGCCACAACAGAGACAACAATACTTTAAGCCATGGTGACCCCACAGCTCAGCACTGCTCAGTATGTGCATGTACTCCACATACCCTCCA
This sequence comes from Alligator sinensis, assembly GCF_000455745.1. Lineage (NCBI taxonomy): Eukaryota > Metazoa > Chordata > Crocodylia > Alligatoridae > Alligator > Alligator sinensis. The sequence continues at coordinate 54,909 of NW_005843249.1, read as the reverse complement.
CAAAGAATTCATGTGCTAATTAGCACCTACACTCATGACTGGAATGGGGTGTTCTTGTCATGAGTCCTGAGATCCTCCAAACATTTGTATGCAGATTAGGCACAGGGCCATCTGGCCTGGTTTGACTTCACGGAGGGAAGGAGCACACTAATCATATGCACCAGGCTGAGAGAGAGGGTGACAGAGGGGTTCTGGGTGAAGTGTTTGGGGCTCCATTTGGTGATGTTTGTCAGACATGTGAGGCTAGTGAAGACACAGGACTCATTGGAAATGGGAGAGAAAGGGACAGTTCAGCTGTGGGAATAAGGAGGAAGTCAAAATATATGCAATGTAGTGGTACATGAGTATCAGAAAAGAAGTCAGTGCTGAGGGAGACTGCATTCAATAGGCACTACTAATTATCTTCTTCAGATGGGCTGTTCTAATCTATCCTTGTGGTAGGTTCCTATTAGGGCTGTGCAAAGCTTTGGTAGCCAATTTGATTCGGAGGAGATTCGGCCCAATTCGGCAACTGAATCTATTAATTGGAATTGAATTGGGAGGCCTATTAAAAGGTCTGAATCAAATCAGAAGCCTCCAAATTGATTCAGAAAAGACTCAGCACCACTTTAAAGATTTGTCCATAGATTAAACAGGCAGCGGTGCTCACCATGCTGGACACAACTGCCTCCAGCTGGTAAGTCTGTTGTGGTGGGCAGAGGGGG
>NW_005843249.1:49631-53717 GCF_000455745.1 Alligator sinensis | reverse complement strand
TCCCGCCACTTGCCAACCAGTGTGGGATGCAGGTACAGCAGCGGTGGGAGTGGGGGCTATGTCCTGCTGCTGCTTGCCCCCTTCCACCCAGAGTGAGCCATACCTGCATAGCACTCCCCACCCGACCTGGCTGGGCAAGTGGCAGCAGGGCATAGCCCCCATTCTGAGTGCTGCCAGGCCTGCATCCGGCACCCCCTTCCCCCCTTCCCCAAGTCCCGTGCCCCTCCCCACCCTGGCTGGGTAGCTTGTCCTAGCCCCAGTCCCGATCCCTCCCTCCCCCATGCCCCTTCCCTCCCCACTCCACCCACCACAGCAGACTTACCAGGTGGAGGCAGTTGTGTCCAGTGAGGTGAGGACTGCTGCCTGTTTAGTCTATGACCAAATCTCTGAAGCCTTGCCGAATCTTCAGACCTGATTTAGCCGAATTGAATCTGGACAGTGATTCAAATCTCCTAATCGAATCACTGTCCCTCCAAATCGGCCGAATCTGAAGTGAATACTTGCTACTTCACACAGGCCTAGTTCCTATCAGCATCTTGTGTTTTTGGCTAAAATCAAGCATTTCTGGTACCAAAGAGAGGCTGTCAGGGTTGGCTCTGGTCTGCCTGGTACCAGCCTGTATTGTAGTACCTCCAGGCCTGGTGCCAGTTCCCTGTGGAGGGGAATACACTTCCAATTTTTTTAAGAGCAACACTCCCCTACCTCAAAAAAAAAAAAAAGAAAAAGATTCCCTTTAGGATTTTTGGCACCAGGAGAGGGTGTCAGGATCTTGCTGTGGAAAAATGTGGATTTTCTCATTTGGAGAAGTAGAACACAGATTTCTCTTTTAAAGGAGAAAAGTGCAGATTTTCCTCTTTAAAAAGGAAAACTGTAGGAAACAGCAGGGTTCTCCTTGTAGGCTGGTAGCCTTCCATCCTGCAAGGAGCTGCTTGGGGTTAGGGGGAACAGGGAGAGGGTGATCGGAGATAGGGGGCATGTGTGAATGCACACACATGTGTCTGGCATACAGCCAAGTAGGGTTGTGGGAACAGTCCTGGCAGCTGGATGCAATTAGTCTGAGGACTGGCAGGCAACAGCTCAAGGACTGTCTGAGGGGCTGTGGAGGGTGTGTTTGTGGCAGGGAGGCAAGGGTGTGAGAAGGGGATGGAGTGTGATGGGGGGCAGTGCCTGCACGTGCTGAGGGAAGGTGTCTGGGCTCTGGGTCTGCAGGAGGGCAGGGGGAAGTGAGGGGTAGGTGCCTGCCCCTCCAGTGGGGGAGGGGTTGAGAGGGGAGGCCCTTTGGGGGTGGTGGGAGATGTGTGGCTGGGCTGGGGGCCAGTGCCCATGTTCTCAGCAGCAGGGTGGCTATCTGGGGGTGTTCTGCTGCCTAGGGGTGTTATGTAGACAGGCATCCTGGCATGCTGTAGGAGTCACAGCCCAGGAGGTGGCTGGGGGTGCCACAGGCCTCCCCTCCTCCTCCCTCCAGGGCTGGAATCACTCTGCTGTTGCCTGTACGAGTTGGATGGAGCCACTGCAGCTGCTGTGCTCCTGCCTGGGTAGGATGGGGGCACCTGGGGGCCCCCTGTCGCAGGGCTGAGAGGAGCAGGGGGCTGTAGGTTGGGAATAAGCACCCCCGACAGGGCTCAGGTGGCTGTTGCTTGAGAGGGGCATGGTGGGGGCAGGGGACTGGGTCAGGAATGAGGGGCACCAGCATGATGCAGGGGGTAGGGGACTCTGAGTCAGGATTGAGGGGCACTGGTAGGGTCAGAAGGCTGTGGGTCAGGAGTAAGGAGCACTGGCTTGGGTGGGACACCAGAATATCAAGGTTGCTCAGTGCCACGAAGCAATGGGGGGACAGCAGGGGACTCTGATTTTCCATGATAAAAAAGACCAAAATCAAATGCCATAATATATAGGTATTTAAAATTTCATTTATTATAATGATTGAGGCATTGGTAAGCTTCCAAATTGTTTTAAAATTGTAAATATATCAATAAAACATTGTGTTTAATTGATATATAGAGGTGTTTAATTTAAATGGCAGAAAAACATGGATTTGGGGTTTTTTAATCAGAGAACTTGGGGAAAAACATCCTCTTTTTAAGTCAGAAATGCTGCAATTTTTCTACAGAGAAAACCAGGATCCCTGTGGGTGAGCTTTGACTTAAAATTAGTACACTGCAATGCATGGGCCAAAACCATTGTCTTAAAAATTCCATAACATTTTATTAAAACATAGAGTATGTTGAAGTGCTGACTGCATATTTGATCTGATCCTCTGAAAAAAATAGAGGATTTATAAACTAATAATGATGAGACTTATTTATACATTGCTATGCAAGATTTTTGTGCATGATTTTTTTTAATAGTGGCAACCAGGCAGTTGGCCCAGTAAAAGATATTGCCCACAAAAATCCTTGCCTCTCGCATATTTCTTGGACTGGATGGTTGTAGGGGGAAAAAAGTGCTTGGAGGGGGAAGGGGGGGACTTTGAAGTCCACTTAAAAAATGGAGCCATCAATAAAAAAATTAAGGTGCCAGGAGCTTGATTGATGGTCCACTGGAGGATAGAGGGAGTAGAACAGCACTTCCTGGTGCCTGAATGGGAGCACAGCTCCCTGCTTTGTAGCCCATAGGAGTCTTTGTAGCCTCCTTCTCTCCCAGAGTGTGCTGCTGCTGCTGTAACACTGATCACCTTATAGGTAGGCAAATACTAGTCCTTCTTTGAGGTTCTGTGAAAGGACAGGGAGGTGGGACTGGCAGAGGTCAAGTTGGGGACAAGTAAGGAGACAGCATGGTCCAAGGTGTGGTCAAGGGTATCAGGGTGTGGGGGCAAATAGGGGATCCCTGGGGTGGCATCCACACTGTGTAAGACCACTGCTGTAGTCAAGCAGGGTTGCCAACCCAATATTGTTTTTCTTCACTAGTAGTCTACAACTAACTGTTTAGTTACTACCAAACTTTGTTACTATGTTTGGTGTTTAGCCCCTAAATTTGAATCTGACCCTTTTCCAGGGCCTGACAGAAGGGTTATCTCTACATTATGTAAAAACATATGTCAGTAGAAACATTATCTTGGATTGGCAATCATGAACAACACTCCAACACTACCTTAAACATCAATATGTTGCCCTGAAGCTTAGAAAAGTCATTTCACCCAGTTCTGAAATGCAATCATCTCTGAAATGCAGTAACAGCTGCTGTAAATTAGCACATTTTTCTGGAAGTATTTTTAGTAAAGCTATTGTAACACATACACACACTCAGGGTTGTGTGTGGTAAAGTGTGTTCCGATTTTATGGCTGTATATCTTGCATGCTCTAGGACTGAAAGAGAACCACCTCCCATCCCCTTCATTGTGTCTAGACCCTTTGTCTTAAGATTCCCTCCAAGGAACCTATGGAACCAGTTTAGTGACTCTGCTCTTCGCTGAAGAAGCAAACTGAAGCTATGTGAAATGGAAAGCCTCAGGTACAGGGAGAGCAAGTCTGTCTCAGGGCTTGAGACCTCTGTTCTCTCCCTCTTCTTTTCCTTTTTGCTTTCTGGGTTTTGAGTGGGATGATGGCATGTGGGGTGCATCAATCCCTGCAGCAAAACTAGCCAAGGTTGGAGCCTGGCAGTTTGGCTAATGTGCTCTGAGCCAGGGCTGAGAGCCTGGCATGTTTTAGTTGCTGTTGCAAATTCTTTTGGGTTCAGCATAGATGTGTTGCTGAACCCCAGCTGCATGTCTTGCTGGCAGTTTTGGCCACGCAGCCCTTGAGTAGGATGATGCCAGGTGTGTATTCTTTCCTAGTGCAGGCTGCCCAGGAAATGGGATCCTGGGTGCTACTGTGGTAAAAATACATTATGATCTGGGCCCCATGATTTGATAATAGCACTTAAGTAATAACCGTATGAGTCCCTCATGCTCCCTTGTGCAAGATGCACAAGGCCTAACGACTGAGTTGTGGGTTTCTTTTTCCTTCTTGCTTGCTCTGCATTTTGTAACCATACTTACCTAATGCCCTGTAGTTACACTAAGATACAAGGTTACTAAAAGACATTAACTTTGCCGCAGTTCCCCTTTCCTTATGCCCATGCGACAGAACTTTTTGCCGCAGTTCTGCT
>NW_005843249.1:28308-49220 GCF_000455745.1 Alligator sinensis | reverse complement strand
GCAGGAAAGAGTTCTGGGTCTAGATGACCCCAGCTAGATGCTTATCTAACCTCCTCTTGAAGACCCCCAGGGTAGGGGAGAGCACCACCTCCCTTGGGAGCCCGTTCCAGACCTTGGCCACTCTAATTGTGAAGAAGTTCTTCCTAATGTCCAATCTAAATCTGCTCTCTGCTAGCTTGTGGCCATTATTTCTTGTAACCCCCGGGGGCGCCTTGGTGAATAAAACCTCACCAATTCCCTTCTGTGCCCCTGTGATGAACTTATAGGCAGCCACAAGGTCGCCTCTCAACCTTCTCTTGCGGAGGCTGAAAAGGTCCAGATGCTTCTTGTTGTTTATCCAGTCCTCAGTGCTGTATAGGCCTGACTGACTTTTTGCCACCCAGTCCAGGCTCAGCAAAATAGGCCTGGGCCTTCTTTTGTCCCTTTTGCAGTTTATGCCCCAACCAAGTGGTGTGGTTGGGTGCTAGTTATAGTTCAGGCCCAAGCCAAGATAGGCCTGGCCCCTCTTTTGTTGTTTCATAGCTGTTAGGTCTCAGCATAGCAGTGTAGCTGAGAATGTATGTCTGGGCTGCAGCCAAATAAGCCTGGCACTCTTTTATTGTACGTTCAGGCCTGGGTGCAGGACCTTTTATTGTTTTACAATAAAAAAAAGGCACCCCTTTTATTGTTTTACAGCCGTTGTGTCTCAGCATAGTTGTATTGCTGAGCCCTGCTGTACATTTGCTGTATGTCTGGTAGGGCTATGTGAAACAGCACCATTTTGTTTCAACTTCCATTTTGCCATTTTGATGGGACAGTGTTTCTTTTCGAGTTTTCATTTAATTTTGAAAGCACTGTTCCTTTTCATTTCGTCGAAACTGTTTCGCTGCTTTGACGTTTCGCCCATAGGCTATAATAGGGAAGCATGAAACTTCCTATAACTTTGTCATTTTTTGCCTGATTCAGATGAAACTTGCTAGCCCATTCTGAGGCCATGAAGCATGCCAAGTTTCAAGGAGATAGGTGCAGGGGTTTCTGGAAAACTGCACCATAAGATGCTGACAAGCAAAACTTGTGTCGTGTGTGTGTTAAGGCACAGCAGGGTGAAAACTGTAGGCATGCTAGCCCCTGCTGAGGCCGTGAAGCCTGCTAGGTTTCAAGGAGATAGGTACAGGGGTGTCTGGGAAACTGTATCTCAAACTGTTCAGAGCAAAACTTGTGTCCCTTGTAAGTGTGATGGCACAGAGAAAGCTCAGTTCAAATAATGCTTTTTATGCTGTTTTTCTGTCCCTCCCCCAGAGGACTGGGATTGGAAGGGACCTCAGGGAAGGATCACAGTCAATGGCCAGCTGCACATGTCAGTATCAGAGCAGTCCTTCCCTCATCTTCCCCCTCCCTCTCCTTAGTTTCTCTTTAGCTGCAAGCAAGCCCAGCTTCGAAACTTGAAACATTTCAGAACTTTCTAAACATATTGATTGCCCTTGTTTCGTTTCAAGGCTGTTTCAAAGCCTTTCATTTCATTTTGATTTCACTGTTTCAAGCTCAAAACGATTCAAAATAGCATCGAAATGAAACAACCAGCAAAATTTCACACAGCCCTAACGTCTGGGCCTGGCTTTTTTTGGGCCTGGCACATGTTGTTGCTTCTGTGGCTCTGTGTCCTGACCAAATAGCATGGTTGGTGCTGGTTGCAGTTCAGGCTTTGCTGTTTGACTGGCGATTTTTTTGAGTTCTCTTGCAGTTTCCTGTCCCAGAAGAGGACTAAGAACTTTGGGGGGGGGGGAGTGCAATATCCAGACAAAAACTGCATTTAACCCCTCAAAGCCACCATGTGGAGGTGAAGATCAGAGCTACAACTTCACAGGGAGCAATGAGGGGCCCTTTGCAATGCAGAAGGACCTATGATCTCTAGCAGCTCCCTACAGCACAGTGGATGGACCCATGGAGTAGCTCATTGAACTCTCTGGTGTGGGCCCCCCTCTCCAGCCCATTGCTGAATGGCAGGTATAGGGGTGCAGGCCCCTGGAACTACCCTTTGGGGATCCCCAAATCCCAGACTGCCTGGGTATGGGTAAAGCCTCCCCAAGAGGGTGCCACCTATAGACTTTTTGTTTTGTAGTTTATAGAGTTTTAAAATAGTTACTGTTTACTTTTGTTTTTTCTTTCTTCTTTGTAATAAATTTGGATTTTGTGTTTACAGTGCTTGTGAGAAAAGGTTAGTTGATTTTATTGGTCACCCTAGTGATTCATTTAGTGTTTCCTAGGTAGACTGGGTGGGGGCTTGAGCCAATATTTAGTACCCCCAAATTGAACTGGACCCGATGATCTCACAAAGGTCCTTCCAGCCCTAAACTTCTGTAAATTTGTGAACCTGGCCCTTGTTGCTGCTGACAGGTGCTCAGCAGAAGGGTTACACTATGTTGACTTACTTGAACTGAGGTCTTAGCCATTCAGACTCATCCTTAGCACCAATGTGTTATTCTCTTTCTCTTATGAAGTAAACTACTGACAGCTGCCTGTTAGTCTGATCTCTTTCTTTCTCAGACAAAACCTGATTCCATGCATGTCTTTAGCCCTTTCAGCTAACAACCTTGGTATGGAGTTACCCTTGTTTGCTTTCACTTGTTTAAATGAAGTCTGCCCATCAAAACACAGCTACCTTGGAATTCATACAACTTTGCAAATCTTCCCAAGTGAGCACAATGACAAAGGAAAAGATACCAGGCAATAGAGAATCATCCTCTTTGTTTATACTTCCCCTTTTCATAATTAGAATTAGAATTTGAGAGGCGTTTTTTTTCCAGGGAGAAGATTACCTACAACACTGATTATTGCCCTAAATGCAACCCTCCCCTTCCCCACCAAAAAAGTTCCAAATATTATGGCAAGACAGTGTCCCACAAGCTACAAGGCTAGGGACAGCCATTCAAAAAGCCTGAGCCTGAATTGATTCAATCTTTGAAGGTTAGTCTAACCTGCCTATGTTGAACCGGTTTGCAACCGCATAGACATTCCCTCTGGACTGAAGAAATGCAGGCACATGCCTGCAGTGGCTCAGGTTAGAAGCCAGGGGGCACTAAAGCAGCCCTCCCTTCCCTTCCACAATGCTGAGCTGAGGGGTGGGGGAGGAGGGTGGCCAAGCCCTAGCAGGATGCTCTGATTAGAGAAGGGTGTAAACCCCCACCCTGACTTGCACTGTCCCAGGTTTTTCCCCATTCGCTGCTCAAGAGACAGTAGTGTTGCCAGCCCCCAGCCCCCAGCTAGCACTCTGAGGCAAAGAGAGGTGTGCAGTGCATGCATTTGTTGATGATACCGAGCTTTTCAATCTCCCTCTCCCTGCTTCTTCATACTGTCTGCAAACCTGACAGGGCTGCAAACCAGCAGGGAGCTGGTGTTTATCAGCCCATCAACAAAACAAAAGCCTCTCTCATTAGGTCAAGCTCTTCTTAACCAGCTTTTTCCAAGGAAGGACTGGAGGGACATATACCATGATGCCAGGTGCACCTGCATGGCCAAGCATACCGCACAGCTTAGAGGGAATGCTGATCAACAGGTCAGCTGGTAGAGTGTGCCTGTGTGACTATGCATTCCACGCAGCTTAGAGGGAACACTGCTGTTGATTACCTCCAAAAAGCCCTAAGTGGACACTGTTCTGTCTGCCTTTGTCCTGTCCTAGTGAAATTGAAGACACACACACACAGACCCCTCTCAGCATTAGCTAGCATACCACATGCCTAGGGCCTATGGGGCTGAGGTCTGTGCTGTAGGAGATGGGAGGGAGGGGGGAATCCCTGTTTGAGCAGCAAGGGAAGCCAGGCAGACCCTGCTGTGCTTGCAGTCTCTGACAGAGCTCTAGCTAGGGAGCAGAGGAGCAGGGCCAGCCTGTTCTCTGGAGCAGAGAGCCCAACCCAGGTCTGCAAAGCATTTGGGATGCTGGGGGTCTCTGGTTTAACATAAACCAGGTAGGGGTCTGGGACAGACATTGCATAAAGTGGTTTGACCTAAATCAGTTAAGTCTGATACTACATTCAACCAGGTTTATCTTAAATCAGTTTCAGTCATTTTGAAACTGGCTTATGTGCACTGAACTTATGTTCTGTTAAAGGTTTAAACCAGTTTCTGATCACTTAAACTGGTTTATGTGTAATGTCTGTCCCTAGCCCAGGACAATAAAAAAGCAGCACTATATTGTCTTCTTAGGTTTTACAGGTTGAGGGCTAGTCCTTTCTTAGAAAGCACTGATGAGCTGCTTTGGGACCAATGATTCAACTATTGTAATGCACACTTGCGTGGTTACAAGGGATAAGCTACTTTTGTATGGGCAAGCATAAATTAGTGGTATTCTGCTGGATGTTTATGGTTAAATATCATTTTCCTGCCTACATCTTTTCTTTTTGGATACTGGAGATAAATTTCTAAAGTCTTTTTCACTTCTGTGCAGTTCATTACTTTGTTTACTTTTTTGTCTTCCAATATATTAGTAGTTTTATTTTCTTGTTCTTATGCCTTAATAAATATCTTATATTTGGACTTAAATCAGGGAAACACATGCACCTATCTCCTTGAAACTTGGCAGGCTTTGTGGCCTCAGCAGGGGCTACCATCCCTGCTGTTTTCATTTGAATCAGGAAAGAAATGATGACGTTTTAGGCATTTTCATGCTTCCCTATTATAGCCTATGGGTGAAATGTCAAAATGCATCAAAACAGCGAAACAATTTCGACAAAACGAAATGGAACTGTGCTTTGAAACAGCTAAATGAAACTCTGTCCCTTTGAAATGGTGAAATGGAAGTTGAAACAAAATGGTGCTGTTTCATACAGACCTAGTACTTATGTTAATTTAATGAGACAGGGATGGGGAGAGAGAGAGAGAGAGAGAGAGAGAGAGATGAGGTAAGTATGTATATGAACAATTGTGTGTGTATGAATTTACCCAAGCAGTGCAAGTACACTACATGCAAGTTTTGTTTCATTTTTGAGTATTTGATCCTTGCATTGATTTGAGGGTTTGGGGTATTTATTTATTTATTTAAAAAACAAAACACATTTGCAGCAATAACTTTAGGATAGGTACCTCTGTTTAATTTTCATCAGAATCACAATGAAAGCAACACATACTGTTATTCTGGTTTTGTTTAACCATTCTATTACTACCCAGTATTAACAAGACATCAAGAGCAGACAGATTTAAATTTTGTGCCTTGTTTTATGTGCTTTAATATATTAATGTCCACTATGTGTTCTGGTTTTTGTCTGTATTACCTGCCATTTTTGTATTTCAGCATTTCATGGACTAGCTTTGAAACAGCTCTATTCTTCTCATGCTGAGTGTTTCATGCTGATAATCTAAGAGATGCCTTCTAGATATACCTTAGCTGAGTGGCTTTGTTTTTGTCCACCCCCACCCTTCCTTCATTCCTTTTTTCTTGAAGATTGAAGATCTTCTTGAAGATTAAGCATAAAATGGTAAAGAGGATAACTGTATAGTCTTGTCTTTCAAATTCAGTTAGCTTGCTGGAATGTGCACTGCCAAATGTTGACAAATGCATGATGATCTGTAGCTGTAGTAAGTGATACTCCATAAATGAGTACAACTTCTCATATGCATGGCTAACTGGCAAGATTGCTTCTTTTGCCTTAGATTAATTATTTTTTCATTTGCTGTCCTTTGAATGGCACAATGTCAAATTATCATATTTCTATCATATCATATCATATTTCTATTGTAGTGGTATTTTATTTCCATTCTTAGTGGAGGAAGCCCTCACAGCAGCCTTCTTTAGATAGCGTAAAACTGAGCCTTTTGGTTAAGACTGTGTATTTGTGTCACTTTTCTACAGGATTGTATTTCATAAAGTGGGAAGGCTTCTGCAGTCCAGTCACCTCATGAGCTTTTCTCTTGATAGGGCTATCCACTAGATAAGTAAAAGAATAGGGTCTAAGTTAGAAGCTAGAGCTGGAAGTTGAATGATAGGCCAATGCAATACACTTGCAATAAAAATTCCAAAAGGGTATCTAATCTGGTAAAGAGCATGGATGAATAGGATGGCAGCAGAGTCCTGTTCATGTCCTGTGTAATAGCTGATGATGCAAGAAGGATTTTTACTAGAACCTTTCTCTCAAATAGATCTTGCTATATTGCTTGCCCTTTTACAAGCATTACTGTTAACAATGGTTATTCTTTGTTTCCATTTGCAAGTGCAGTCACCACTTTCAAAGTTTTTTTTAACGTGCACATTAAGTGGCTTTCCTTAAAAAGGAAATCCCTTTAGTATGGTTTAATTTTTCATTTTTTAAATATTTGTCAGTCCCTGATTTCTATTTTGTCCATATGCTTCAAAAATAAATATTAAAATAACTAAAACATTGCTTTAGTTTGTGGTTGCTACATTTCAGATGACATAAGCTATCACCTATTCAAACATTGTCCTCTGATTTGATAGGTTTTTTTGTGCTACACCTGCCTTAAATGTCATGGTGGTTAGTAGACTGGCTAGCGTAGGTTTCTAAAATTTAGTTTTCCCTCTTTTTATGAGAATAGATATCTGGCTTATTACTCCATCTCCAATTTGGAGGAGCAGTGGCCTGTGGTTCATTTAGCCCTAACATTAGAATGGTCTGTCTTGCGAGGTTTTATCAAGGATTAAATATGACATGAGTGCTGCCAGCCTGAACAGGGCAGAAATAGGAGGAATTTATGAGTGGGCCAAGAGCAGAAAGAGTACAAGTGGGGTACAATATACAGAGCAAGAAGAAGGAAAACAAAAATGTGAACTCGGAAAGATGGGAGGGATGACAATGAAGGGGAGAATGAAGGTACGGGGTGAGAAAAGAAATGAGAAGTAAATGAGGGTGTGAATAAGTGTTGGCCATACCCAGACTAGATGTGGGTAGTTTCCTCTAAGCTGTCACACCTATATTTGGAGTGGGTGCATGCAGGAGTTTGTGCTGCTGGAAGCAGCATGTGCAGCTGTATAGGGGAGTGGTGTTGGCAGGTCAGTCAGGGGGAGGGAGGGGGCCTAAAATAGCCTATTCGGGTGGGGGTGGGAATAGCACAGCCCCAGAACTGGGGCAAGTGGCTGGACTTTCCCAGACCTAGTGCTGTGCTGTGAATGCATATAGGTGTTCAGCTGATCTGGTTAACCCTTTCTTAGATTGGGTCAACCCAATCTTGATCTAAATTTGGTGCATCTACTCAGGTGAACTAACAGATCAGGCACACCATTTTTAGGTGATTTAAGCCCTCTGCTCTTCTGTATGATTGGACATTTAGATCAACCTAATCCTAGTTAGGTCAGTCTAACTGTAGTGTTTATACATACTCTAAAGGAAAAAATGAAGAGCAACTGTGAGGAATAAGGTGTATATGTGTAGGACCAAAAGTAGGAAGATAAAAAACAGAAGAAGACTGAAGAAAAGTCAGTCCCATCATCAGGGATAGCATGAGCAAAGTGTCGTGCTGTGGTATCAAGACTAGACTGCAACAAGGCCTTACACAAGTCATTCCCCTCAGTCCCTGCAGCTTCTCCTGGGGCTGTCAGCACTACCTGCCATGGCCCGGTGGGGCAGCCGGGGGAGCACTCCCTAGTGCCTCCCTGTACAATCTATGGCCAAATCTCCGAATCTCTTGGAATCGATTTGGAGGCTTACAATTCGATTTGGAGAGATTAATGGGTCTCTTGATTTGATTGGGATTTGGAGATTCACCAGCCAAATCGAGTCGAAACTTCTCCAAATCAAATTGGCTACCAAAGATTTTCACAGCCCTAATACATAGTTCCGCCCCCTAAGTTGCCTCTGTTTTATATTTTAGAGTGATAAGACTTTTGTGGGATGTCAAGCACCAGCAGCCCTCACTCGGAAGTCAATGAGAGTGCAGATTTTGAGGTCACTTATAGTTCTGCAGTATTTATTGGCATTTCAAAATAAATTCATACCTGCAGAGATGATAAAAAGCTTCAAAAAGGCTATAAAGACCTCTGACACTGGAGCTAAAAGAAGATTTATGCTGGCTAGCACTGACTGATGGATTCTCATGTAATTTTTTAAGCAGTAGTAAGCCAATAAAGGCCATAATAGTGCCACACATATGGTTCAATCACCGTGCATAGGTACACTGTCATGAAAATTCAGAAACTAATTTACTCCAAGCAACAGGCCTGTTGCCATGCAGGCAGTCACAGGATGGAGGATTAGAAGGCCCCATTTTGTCTTTCCTAACTAGAGGCCAAAATACCCATTCCTGAGGTCACTTAGTTCAGAACTAGACCACTAATCCTTGCTTTCTATGGGAAACTGCAAATTGTGCCACAATAGGTGCTGTAGACCACCAGACAAGGAGGAAGTGGTGGATGAGGCTTTCTTTGAATAGCTAGCAGAAGTTTCCCAATCACAAGGCCTGGTTCTCATGGGGGACTTCAATCACCCTGATATCTGCTGGGAGGGCAATACAGCAGTGCACAGGCAATCCAGGAAGTTTCTGGAGCGTATTGGGGACAACTTCCTGGTGCAAATGCTGGAGCGGCTAACTGGGGTCCATGCTCTTCTTGACCTGCTGCTCACAAACAGGGAAAAATTGGTGGGGAACGTAGTAGTGGATGGCAAGTTGGGCAACAGTGACCATGAGATGATTGAGTTCAGGATACTGAGGAAAGGAAGGATGGGGAGCAAAATAGTAAGGACCCTGGACTTCAGAAAAGCAGACTTTGACTCACACAGGGAACTCATGAGCAGGATCCGCTGGGAAGCCAGACTGAGGGAGACAGGAGTCCAGGAGAGCTTGCTGTACTTTAAAGAAGCCGTACTGAGAGTGCAGGAGCAAACCATCCTGATGCACAGAAAGACTAGCAAGTATGGCAGAACACCATCTTGGCTTAGAAGATACCTCTTTAGTAAACTAAATCACAAAAAAAGAAGCCTATAAGAAGTGGAAACTTGGACAAATAACTAGGGAAGAATATAAGAGCATTGCTTGGGCATGCAGGGATGAAGTCAGGAAGGCCAAAGCTCAATTGGAGTTGCATCTAGCAAGGGATAATGAAGGGTAATAAGAAGGGTTTCTAAAACTATGTCAATAGCAAGATGAAGACCAGGGAAAGTGTGGGTCCCTTACGAAATGGGACTACTTAGAAAAGCTTGACATGTACCATTGGTGACGCATAGGGGGTCCCCTGAGCTTGGCGGTGCACCCCCTGCAAAAATCACTGCCGACACTGCTGGTGGTGCCTGTGGGTGGTCGCTGCTCACCACACCCCCCTGACACTGCTGTGGCCACCTGTGGGGGGCCACCATGCCCCTGCCACTGCCACTGCTGCCACCGCCTGTGGGCAGTCACCATGCCTCACCAGCCTCTGGGGATACGTGGTGTTCTGGATGTGTACAAGTCCATAGGGCTGGATGGGATTCACCTGTGTGTGCTAAGGGAGTTCGTTGATGTGATTGCAGAGCCATTGGCCATTATCTTTGAAAACTCATGGTGATTAGGAGAGGTCCCAATTGATTAGAAAAGGGCAGACATAGTGCCCATATTTAAGAAAGAAGGATCCAGGGAATCTACAGACCACTCAGCCTCACCTCAATCCCTGGAAAAATCATGGAGCAGATACTCAAAGAATCCATTTCTATGCACTTGGAGGAGAAGAAGGTGATTAGAAACAGTCAACATGGATTCACTAGGGGCAAGTCATGCCTGACCAACCTGACTGCCTTTTATGATGAGATGACTGGCTCTGTGGATGTGGGGAAACCAGGGGATGTGGTGTACAGGTTTCCCTTGCTTTATGCAGGTTCTGTATATGTGAATTCATTCTTATGCAATGACCCTTTTTATACCAAAAATTCGTTATGCAAGTTAAATTCACTCTTATGCAATGGGTGTGGTGGAAGACCGCACTCAGCTGCTTTGTGTGGTGCATTGTGGGAGTGACGTGCACCAAAATATAATCTGTGTGGATCTGTGTGCCTTGCTCATTGTCTGTGACCTGTGTTTCTGTAGTTGCCATCCCCATTACGGCTTATAAGCGTTCCGCTAGCTTATCTCCTACCCCTCTCCCTGGTCCATCAATGAAACCTTCACTACCCTCTCTTCACACCAACTAAACATTCACTACCACCCTGTGCTTGTGTGTACTGTCTGCTGATGGTGAGTACCACAATTGTCTTTTAAAGGTCATAGAAATGGGTCTGGGGTCAGTACAGTGGAGGTCTTGGAATGTATCCCTATGTCACAGAGCACTGAGGTGCCCTGCTCCCAAAGAGGGGAAAAACTGCTAGGGAGGAAGCCCTAGCAGGAAATAAGGAGCCCAGCTGTGGGGCCTGGCTCCCTTATAAACCCTAGGGGCTGGGGCTAGAGGCAGTGCCCTGCCAGCTGCCAAAGAGGAAGGAGCTCTCTGCCCTGGGAGAGAGGGGAAACCTGATGCAGGAGCTGCATCTGAGAGTTAAGGGGTCACTGGTAGGACCAAATGTTGTTTGGGCCAGTTGGCTTCTGTTTTTGTTATAGCCGAAGGGCTTGTGCTTATGTTGTTGTTTGTGACCAGTGGTTTGGGTGAGGCTATTAGGGGTTGGAGGAGGCCTCATAGGGAACTCACAGAGGAGTGTGAGGACCCCAGTGCCCATGAGGGCGTAGTGTTTGGGGTGCATAGACCCCAGCCCTACAGAAGGGCAGTTGAGAATCCCCAGAGAGGGGGCATTACTGAGAGGCCTCAGTGAGGGCCTGGTGACCCCCAGAGAAGGGGCGGCCTTATCGAGAAGCCCAGTGCGGGCATGCTGAGCCCAGAGAGGGCAGCCTGACAGAGAAGGCCCCGAGAGAGGGCAGCAGTATTGAGGAGCGCCCTGAGAGGGGGCAAAAGCCCCAGAGAAGGGGGCAGTTACTGAGAAGCCCCAGGGCAGGTGTGGTGAGCCCCGGAGAGGGGGCAGCACTACCGGGGAGCCCCAGAGAGGGGGCAGTTGCCGAGAAGCCCCAGAGGAGGGGGCATTATTGGGGGAGCCCCAGAGAGGGGGCGGCGTAACTGAGGAGGCTCAGAGACAACAAAAAGGGCATAACTAGGAACATCTATTCCATCGGTGAGGTGTGGACTGCAGTGTAGGGGAGGAAACGGAGCCGTAGATAGCGCCCCCTGGCAGCGGGGCAGTAAAAGGGCAGCCTCCTGCTAATTAACACCAATTAATTAATTAACAACAAGGCATGGCAGGTGAGTAAGCAGGCGGTTGCCCCCAGGAACAGGTGTGCGGGCCACGTTTAGGTCGGCCCAGATCGTGTACCTGTCACACCCTATTTGTTACATTGTAAAGTGGGTTCCCTTTATGCGAATTCAAGTTATGCGCTGTTTTCAAGGAATGCATGTACAGCATAAAGTGAGGGAAACCTGTACCTTGATGTTAGCAAGGCTTTTGGTATGGTCTTCCACAACATTCTCGCAGGCAAACTATGGAAGTATGGGCTGGATGAATGGACAATAAGGTGGATAGAAAACTGGCTGGATCATTTGGTTCAGAGGGTAGTAATCAATAGCTTGATGTCTACTTGATCGCTGGTATCAAGTGGAGTGCCCCAGGGGTCGGTCGTGTGGGCAGTTTTGTTCAATGTCTTTATCAATGACCTGGAAAATGGCATAGAGTTCACCCTCAGCAAGTTGGAAAGAGTCCAGCAGAGGGCAACAAAAATGGTGAGGGGGCTGGGGGACATGACTTACGAGGAAAGACTGAGGGAACTGGGCTTCTTTAGTCTAGAGAAGAGGAGACTGAGAGGGGACTTAATAGCAGCCTTCAACTACCTGAAGTGGGGTTCAAAAGAGGATGGAGCTAGATTTTTCTCAGTGGTGGCAGATGGTAGAACAGGGAGCAATGGTCTCAAGTTGCAGCAAGGGGCATTTAGGAAGAATTGTCTCACTAGGAGGGTAGTAAAGCACTGGAACAGGTTACCCAGAGAGGTGGTGGAAGCTTCATCCTTGGAGCTAGACAAAGCTGTGGCTGGGATGATCTAGTAGGGGATGGTCCTACTTTAAGCAGGGGGTTGGACTAGATGACCTCCTGAGGTCTCTTCCAACCCTAACTTTCTATGATTCTATGAAATGACCAATACCACAAAAATAAATGGGGAAAAGGAATCAAAAGTGAAAATCAGTCCAGAAAAAATTAATCGGTATGTTTGTTCCTCCAAACATTCAAAAATGGTTATTAACACATCCACAATAAACAGCAAATCAACACTGTTAAGGTAATTATAAGATGGGAGGTTCATATTTAGAAATGAATATAGGTAAATACAGCTCAGAACAGATGACAAGTAACTAAGTATATTTAAATATTTTCATCATCACTTGCAAGAATGACTTGTGAATTATTCAGCCTCTGCAGTAAACTCTGAATATGGATTTCTGCTTTTAAGAATTTCTGGTGGCAGTTAACTCCTTAGTTTCATCATTAAACCACTATTTTGCTTATTGCAGTCATGATTGAGCAAGTGTATACTTACTGAATTTTCTAGGTACCAGGTTTTTAAGGAATTGAATGAGGCCAGTAACTATTAAATTCAATGTAAGTCTTTCCCTTGGCTTTAATGGTAGCTGGATCAGGCCCCAGAAAACCGGAGTGAACGGTGGCATGCAAAGAGTTCATAATCTTCACCTTCAAAACTGGTCTCATCTACTGGTGACAAGATGGATCTTATTTCCTTCAGATCTGACCAGTCTGTCTGGCTAATGTCCAGGATCTGTTTTGGGGCACTTGCTTGTTAGGCCTAACAAAACAGGAAAAAACAGCCTCATCTCTCAAGAACAATACAGGGATAGTTCTGGTTCAAATAACATGAGGACTGTTATCTGTTGACTCTTATGATAGGATAATACATCACTCTGTATTTGTTTTGCTCTGACCTGGTTCCACGTGCTGCCTGAATAAACTGTGGAGCTTATTGCTCTGCAGTTAATTGCTCCTGGGTGCATGTTCAAACAGCATGCCTGGGATCAATAAACTCCAGAGCAATAAGCTCCGCAGTTTATTCTGGCACTGTTACAGGACATGTAGACATGCCTACTGAGAGCTAACAAAATTCTTTCTTTGGCTCATGTGTTATAGTTCTGTCGTAGTAGAAAGCCCCCTTTTCCTCTTGCCTGCATTTGCTCTCCCCTCTTTGGATATGTTTCTCTTTTTCTACCTTTTCTTCCTTCCTCTCTCTTTCACTTTAAGATAAGGAATTGTGTTTTAAAATTTGTGTGTGTGCATTTTGTATCTCCCCTTGTAGTTTGGTATTTTTATCTATTTGTGTGCCATGGCATTTGTAGCTTATATTTTATACTCCTCACCTTTCAACTTTCAACTAAATGTGTTTTAGTAAGTTATACATTGTAACAATGTTAACAAGGGCAGAAATCAAACTGCCCTTGCTTGTATCAGGCTGGCCCCTGAAAGAGCGAGCGAATCAGTGATTGAATGTGTAACACTGTAGCAGCAGACAGAAATTAACACCTGGGACACTGCAGATTAACCAACAGAAGAATTCAATAGAAGACAATGTAACAACCGGGAAATCTCTAAACGTCACTGATCAAGGGCTAGAAGCCTTGGCATGAGTTAATCAACGCCGGGGACCAACTTTTGGGCTGAATATCTCCAGATCGACCACTCCCAGAGCCCTATTCAAAATTCATCAATGGACTCCCAAACCTGCACGTACATGCAGACGACCCCTGGGGCTGACAGATGCCATCCAGTAGCCACTGAGGGGGGGGAAGTCCCACGAGGGTCAATGACCCCTGGATTGGGCAAACCTGAAAACTGGAGAGTCACCAAAGTCTGCCAGGGACGGATAAAAGGCAGTGAAAAGTGACCCTCAGGGGTGCCCTCTTGATCTCCAACTTGACCAGACCTGTCCAGCCAGAAGGACCAGCCGGCGACCCCCTTCTGGAGGATAACACCACGCTGAAAGAAGCCTCAACAACAGACTCCAGCGCTTGTAGGATAAGTATACCTGACTCTGTAGCCTGCTACTGTGTGTGTGTGTGTGGGGGGGGGACCAGCCCCAAGGTTTATGATTACAGTGTTTCAATCCGCCTAATAAACTAGAATTTTAAGGATCCCGAGTTGGACATTTGTAGCCAACACCGTATAGTAAATATGGAGATTTAAGTCCCAGTTTCTAGTTCTAGCTCTGCAGACATATATTGCTGCGAGATAATATCATCAGTATTTAGGGCTTATCTTGATCTTGCTTGATACAAATAAGAACAAAGAAAATAATTCTTCTGCTCTTAAATGCAGATGATTATGCCTCCTCACCTATGCTTTAAAAACTGTACAACAGCTTAATGCTTTTAATTTTATATCCACACAAAATGGCATAGAACTAGGAAATGTTTATCTAAATCAAGCTAAATGTCATCCTATCTCATCTGAGAAGCAAAAATCAGACCAGGAAAGGGTAAGGCAACCTTCAGATGATGGGAAAAAGAGACACAAAGGATTGGGCCCTGCAAAACATTGTTAAGAAAAATTGCTCTCTCTCTAACATGTTATTTGGAAAATTGCAATAAAAATGCCTAAATACATGTTTTAAACAATCCTAAATTCAAAACTGAATCTTACAAATACCCACCTGCCAACACAGTTGGAACCCGTAAATTGTTCTAAATGTTTTGTTTTGCTTACTCACAGTTTGCTCACATGAAAAAGAAGATCCCACCTTTACAGCACACATTGAAACATGCAGCTGGGGCTCTTATAGGAAACAGATTGGAAGAAAAATCACACTGCTGCCAGGGAAGAGGTACATCAGTAGCAGATGGAAGGCAATAATTTATAGCATACATATGATATTATTTCTTCCAAAACTGAAGCTAGATGCCCATTGCCCAGTATTGCCCTCTGACATCGAATTTGGTATTCATTAGTAATTAAGAAAGTGTAGTAGGAATAATCTATTCCCTACAGAAGCAATTAAAAACTTTGCTAAGAAAAATCCAGCAATGTTTATCTGCAATATAGGTATAATAATGAAAGGAAACACAATAAACTTGCCATTTCTAAACATTTTTAATTGACCAAAACCAGATGCCTAACTTTTCTATTGCATTCTGTCAACCTGGACAGACTTGTGCAGCCTTTAATCTGCACCTATTCACTTCAAAATGTAATTCACACTCCTGCAAGTGGCCTTAGTCACTTCATGTGGCCAGGGACTACTTAGGAGAGTGTTTGCAAAACTCTGCCCTTGGCTGTTAACTGGCACCACAGTCTGCTTTTTATGGTTAAAATGACTGAGTAATGCTTTTGGGTATTTAACTTCAGAGACTTGACATCTACTGTTAAAATCTTTCAGCGCATAACAACTATTATTAAATGGATAATGTTTATAATAGGGCAACACTTACAAATAGTCCGTGAAAGTTCTCAAATTTTATAGTAGTGCAAGAGCAGTATTGTAGCCATGATGATCCCGAAATTATGTGACAGGCAAGGATTTCTTAGGGTGATATATTTATTGGACCAACTATGTAGCTGGGCTAAAGTAAGACAAGCTTTCAAATAAAAGATGTCACCCTAAGAAATCTGTGCTTCTCTCAAATTTTGTAAGCGCCTATGTGATATAAGTGGTGAAACTGTTTATAAGCACCTTCATAGAAGATGTTTACAGTTGTTCATGAGCTATATTAACCTGTTTGGACTCAATAACTATCTCATATAAATTAAGCATTTATTAAAATATTTATGAATCAGTTATTGATGCTTTAACAATTTGTAAATGGACCGTGTGCTATAAAGTGTGCCAATAAAAAGAACACTGAGAAAAGAATCTCTTCTCATGTGTAGTAGTGAGCCAGGGGATCCCTGTTGCTTTAGGGAGCAAGCTGCAGCAGTGTTGTCTAGGTGGGGGAAAACACTGCCTATGGTGAGCTGGTGGCTGGGAAATAGGTTCTCACAGCTTCTGACCCTCTGGATGTCTATTGCAGAGCTAACTGCTCTGCAGTAGTAAAATAAGGCAGAGCTCTGCTTGAGCAGCAGGGGTACTGCTACAACCAGTTACATCAGCATCCTCTCACTCTACTTGGCCTCGGTGAGAGCACAGCTTGAGTACTGTGTCCAGTTCTGGGTGCTGCACTTCTGGAAGGATGTGTAGAAGCTTGAGAGAGTCCAAAGGAGAGCCACGCACATCATTAGAGGTCTGGAGGCAGGTCATATGAGGAAAGGCTGAAAGACATGGGACTGTTCAGTCTGGAGAAGAGAAGACTTACAGGGGACTTGGTGGCAGCCTATAAGTATATTGGGGGTGGGGGTACATCTGTTTACCAAGGCATCCCAGGGAAAAACAAGAAACAGTGGGCACAAACTGATTGAGGATCGCTTCAGATTGGACATAAGGAAAAACTTCTTTACAATTCAAGTGCCAATGGTCTGGAACAGAGGTGGTACAGTCACCTACCCTGGCAACCTTCAAAAAGCATCTTTACACCCACCTTGGGGTAATATGACCCAACAGTCTTGCCTGCCCAAGTGTAAGATGGCTGGCCCTCATGATCTTGTAAGGTCCCTTCCAGTCCCTAACATCTATGAATCAAAGAGAAAAGGGACAGAGGCCAGGAAAGCCAAGGCCCCAATAAGGGCATAGAGTCCGGAAATGGCCTGATACTGGCTGGAAAGCAAAGTGCCCTGCCTAAGGGACAACTGGTTACACCTGCAAGGCATGGGCATGGCTGTAGGGGAGGTTGGAGACCACTCAATTAGCCCTTAAGTCCATTAGTATCCTGCGGGGCACAGACAGGCTAAGAGGGCCCATTTAGTGTCTATTCCGCTGCCTTGGTATTCTAACCATAGAAAGTTTTGCCTGATATCTAATCTGCTGCAAGTTGACTCTATTGCTTTACATCCTACAGTCTGCAGCAAGGGAGGAAAGATGTTCTTCCTCTTCTTTATGGCAGCCTTTCAGATATTCAAAGATTGTGTCCTCCTTGCCCCCTCTTTTCCCCACACCTGCCTTTTTTGCTAGTTGAACAAGCCTAGTTCTCTCAAACTTTCCTTACACAACTTGCTGGAGACATAGTAGGGCAGCTCTGCACCCAGGACAGCTGTAATATTATGACTGCTGCTCTGGTCCCCCCTGTTCTCCAGTTACACTATTTTGACTTGTCTTCCAGCTCCTTTATTGTTTAATTGTCTGTTTCTGGGCCCTCTCTAACTTCTCCACATCCTTCTTAGGTTCTTATCTTCAAGAAGGAGGCTAGCAACGTTTACATTCTGCCATCCATATATTTTGTTTATGTAAAAGAATCACCTACCTATGCACATGCTCAGCAAAGTCAGCTTCAGGCTGGTAGATTCTGAAAATTATGTGCACATAAATTAAAGAATAATATTCAAAGAAAATGAACTATGATTTTGCATCTTTGTCCAGGGACAAAAGAAGTATATCTGTCTAGACTGAGAAATTTGATAAATTCCAAATATGCCATGTAATTATTACAATTATTCTATAAATAAAGTCACTGAGAAAATGAAAATGGGGCTAGGGGAATGTCTGATTTAAATTTCTCATTGAGCATATGCTTTTAACTTGTCAGAGGCTATTTCCTGCTTGAGGTATGGAAATGTGAGGATAAGCACTATTGCAAATGTTGTCTGTATGCTTGAAGAGATTACCCTGACAATCTTATTTTTTTCACTGCACACGTTAAGGCAGATTTTTCTATTTGAAATAGAGGGGGAAAAGAAACATCTCTTTAATAGTAAACAAAGAATGCTGTTTATGCCCAAAGTTTCTCTGCCTGGTTATTAATGAACTCAGTCTGTTTGCAGGTACATTTTTAGTTCATATTATATTTGGTAGGAAAGGTGTTACAACAAGGCACATGGGGCTTGTCTAAACATATATTTACTGTTTCCAGAAGCAATACACTTAAGCACTCCATGGGCCATCGGCAGGCAGCATGCTGAACTAGGAGTGGAGTTGTCCTTTAGGCCGGAGAATTAACAGGGCTGAGTGGCAGGGCCAATTAATTCACCACATTGCTAGTTTGTTCAAAGCAAACTATGGATATGTCTGTGGATATAACTCTGCTGCTTCTGGTTTAGAGAGCAGTTTGTCCTGAGCAGCATGGAGTTCTGCGGGCTACCACTCCTGGATATGATAAATTTACTTTCTAGCCATGCTTAAACTATTTCTCCAGCCTCCCTGATAAGTTAACCAATCCGCCCTCTCATCAGAAAGAGGGAGAGAGAGAGGTTGATACAACTAAATCCTTAAAGATCATGAGTCAGGCTCCAAAGTAATTAGTTAGAAATCATAAGATTCTAAAAGTGCATTTTGGATAAGCTTCTGTTTTGCCTTTGTTTTTGTTTGAGCCTCTTGGCTTCTTTTATTCAGTTCTTTTCTGTAATTGTGAGGATGAACAATTTGCTTTTTTAAAGATACTCATAATCACATGACAACATGTATGAAAGAAGCATGAAATATAGTGAGATTCATGATAAAATGCAAATATTGCTGGTGCTAGGAGAGGGAGACGTGTTTTTTGTACTATTATTAACATCTGAACTCTCTGATCTAGTTGGCAGAATCAGAAGAAAACATTTTGTACGAGTGTCTGTATCTCTTCACTATTAACCAACTGCTTCCTTGTTGCAGTGGCAGGGCACTGAGAGGGTTCTTATTGCCCTGGCTTTTACCTGTGCTGTGCTATAGGGTGTTCATGATGTTTTTGATGCTGCTGCTTGTAGTTGTGGGTGTGCATTCAAAGCAGTAATTTGGAAGATTTCTTTGGTTTTTGATAGCTTCCAAATACAGAGAACTAGATAGGATGGCTCCTTTCAGTCCTATGTTCCTGTCTCTTCCTGCCATGCAATTATCTAAGTGGGCACAATACCATTTATTCTTTCAGTTAGTAGAAGGCAAATGTGGTATTTAGCCTCATTGGTGTAGAGCTAAGAGAAGAAAAGCTTTGTGTATAACTGTGTTACACTGGGGACAGATAAAACTAATTACTCATTTAGTGGTATCTAACAAAAAAATGCTTGGGAGGTAGGAGCTTCTCTCATCCATCTCTTTAGAAATGTCACCTTGAAGGATTCTAAAAGAAAATATCCTTTTATAAAATCCCAGGAGAATACAACATGCTATCATGCTGCTTGCAGTTTTTACAAGAATCTGTGAGTAAAATGTCCCAGCCCCACAACTTCTCTGTACTTCCAAAATATTTAAGCAAAATATATATTAACAACACAGTACTCCTTCCATTTACTCTTGTATGCATGCAGTTAGATTCCTAGATCCATCTGCTTTAAGATTTGTATATATGGGGAGCAGTCCTAAATTAATGCTTCCTAATTTTTATGTTCTCTTGTTGACTTCCTGCCTAAGGGAACCTCAGTAAATCCAGAGGTCTGTGTCAAGACCCTGAAGAAACTGAAACATTGCATGCAAAGAACCCATCCTGAGTTGCTGCTTCTGCACAAAAATGCTCGCCCACACACCAGCTTGCACACCACAGAGGCAATCTCATCATTTGGATGAACAATGTCTCATCCTCTTTGGCAGAGAAACATAGTAGCGCATTATTTTCCAGCTGACCCTCACAGACAATATTTCATTACATGAACTACAGCCTTCCAAGGGTAGATCACATTTTGGGTAAAAATAAGGAAAAGGAGGTTTTATCTTATTTTTTTAATTCAAAGGTTGCCTTTTTAAATGGTGCTTTAGCCATTAGAAGTGTACAGTTGTAGATGTACTGGTTAGGCCAAGGATATCAAATATATGGCCCTTGGGATGAATCTGGCCTGCAGAACCCTGCCAGCCAGCCCCAAGTGCTGCCCCTGGGTCTGATCAGACCCACGTGAGGCACAGTGCATGCCCATGGCACAGGGCCAGTCAAAGGGCTGAATCTGGCTCAAAGACCCCCACTTCTTCCCGTTCCCCTGCATACCTGATCTAGCAGCTGCTCTAGCCAGTTGGGGACCCACACAGTGTGTGTTCTATTGTGGATCCCAGAGTGACTGGAACCAGGACCATGTACAGCACAGCCTGGTTTAAACAGTAGCCCCTCTGCATGCATTTGGCACCCTGGCCAGACGATGCCACACATAACACCTGCTCTAGGATGTACACTGCACACAGCACCGCACACGGCACGTTACATGCAGTGGGAGTCCCAGACTGGTTGGAGTGATGGCTAGATTGGGTATGCTAGAAGAGGGGAAAAAAGAGATGGGGAGTAAGTTTTGGGGCCTAATCCATCCTGCAGACTGGCATCATGCCACTCATTTGGGCTGTGGGGTCAAATGAGTTTGACACTGCTGGGTTAGACTTCTCCCATGCTACTCTTCAGACCTCTCTGGATGGTGATTTAAATTGTGCTGCCATAGTGCATTCTCCAGTGTTTCACCTAGAAAATGGCATCCTCTTAGGCTAGTGGTTGGCAACCTTTTTTCCAGGAGCGGGCAAGAATGTCTTGGCTCTGGTCTGAAGCAGCCAGGTGCTAGGACCTGAACACTGCCACTGCTGCTGCAACTCTCTGCCACCTAGATGCTCAGCTCTGGCATAGATGAAGCTCTCTACCACTTGGGCATGGTGCAACATGGGTGAAAATCCCCACCAGGTGAAGCCCTTGCTGCTGAAGTCCCCCACTGCCCAGCTGCAGCCTGGTGTGGGCAAAGTACTCCACTGCCAGAATTCTGCTAAAGCCCCCCAGCTCACTCCATGGGCCAGATCCAATTGCTCTGTGGGCCTTAAGTTAGTAACCTCTTGTAGCACTTTGGCATCCCAGGGGAAGCCATGACACCCCCTGGTGCCTTGCTCTGCCCCTAGGGTGCATTCCCTTCTGTCTTTCCTGCCACGCTTTGATGTAATAAGGTTTAAAGGGAGGCTGCCCATGGGCCTTTGTGTGGGCCCCAGTCTAGCTGAACCCCCACTGGGGTTCCCTGCACTCTACTGGTTTCTAGTATGCC
>NW_005843249.1:15173-28298 GCF_000455745.1 Alligator sinensis | reverse complement strand
GGCCACTGGCTGGGGCTCTCTTGCTCTCGCAGGTGTTACTGTAATGTTGCTGTCCTGTTGGGTCTTCAGCCTCCTTGGTCACCAGTCCCTTCCTTGCAACTAGGCCACCTATCCTGGGCCCACTGTGTGGGACCTGGCTTTGAGGCACTAGCTCTGATCTAGCTTTTTCAGGTGCCAGGCCCTGGGCCCCTCTGGCTCTGTGGCCTCATGCTCTGCCTTGCTCCAAGCTCAACACTCACTGAGGCCTTTAAGAGGGAAAACTTCCCTTTACGTCTTGCCAGGGCAGTCTCCCAGCCCTGGGCTATATCCTTGTGAGCTCCCCAGGCCTCACCGGGGATCCACATGTAGCACTGCAGTCCCTTCCAGCACTCTCTGGTGGCTGTCCTAGGCTTGAACTCTTCCTCCTGTGGCCTGCAGGGATAGATTAGCTTGCTACCCTGAGCCTGGGGCTTATATCCTCCCAGAGTCCTGCCCCTCCCAGTCAACAGACTTCCTTGGGCTGGCTGCAAGTTCCTGCTAATTGGCTTTATTGCCCCATTGCCATAGCAACTGTAGCTGCTGCACCCTGCCTGGCCTGCCGCGCTCCCTGGCTGGGCTGCTGCTCTCTTAAAGGAACAGAGAGCCTGGGACCCTCTGTTACACCCTTGCATTAGGCAACAAAATCTTGATAGTTCCATTACTTCAGAGGTTTTCTATGCCTTACATCTAAGGCATAGATGTAAGGCATAGAAAACCTCTGAAAGTCTGACAAAGAGAACCTTCCCTTAGGTTCTCTTTGTCAGACTTTAAACTGCCCTAGTTCTTTCATCTTTTCTCATAAATCCCACTTCCCAGGTCCATAATCATTTTGTTGTTCTGCTCTGGACTCTTTACAATCTGTCAACATCCTTCTTGAAGTGTGGGACCCAAAACTAGACACAGTACTCCAGGTGAAGCCTCACCACTGCTGAGTAGAGTAGAAGAATCATTTCCCTTGATTTGAAAGTAACACTCCTGTTGATATAATGCAGTATATTGTTGGCTTTTTGGCAACGAGAGCACATTGTTTGTTTATATTCAGCTTATGGTCCACTGTAATCCCCAAGTTCTTTTCTGCAGTACTAGAGCCAAGCCAGTCATTCTCCAGTTTGTCATTATGAATATAATTATTCTGTCTCAAGTGCAGAATTTTGCAGTTGCCTTTGTTGAATCTTGTCTGATTGATTGTGGACCATTTCTGCAGCCTATTCAGGTCATTCTGGATCCTCACCCTACTCTCCAGAGTATCTGCAACTCCATCTAACTTGGTCTCATCTGCAAATTTCCTAAGTGTGCACTTGATCCCTTCATCCCAATGATTAAATGAAGATATTAAGCAATACCAGGCCTAGGACAGACCCCTAAGGACCTCCACTTGATACCTCCTCCCAAATAGACATTGAAGCATTGATGACAACTTATGTAGGGTGATGCAACCAGTTATGTATCTATCTTGTAGTACTTTCACCTAGTCTGTATGTCCTTAGTTTGTTCATGAGCAGTATCATTAGTGCCCACCTGCATGAGCATCATGGGATAGTGGTTTGAGGTCCATATGAGTCTGGGCAACCTCTCTGTGACATCTTTGATGTGGGCTCCTGGCAGGCAGAACTCCTGAGCCAACAGAAGGTCAGGCCATCAAATGGAGACCAACCACCACCACCACTGGGGAGTTGCCAACCATCACCGCCTGTGACTTCCTCTTGTTAGCAGTAGTCTTGATTCCTCCCCCCGCAGTGGTGCATGATATGGCCTCCCCTGACACTGGAGTAGGCTCCTTTTCCTGGAGTGCCAGGACTTCATATCTGTTCTTCATCTTGACAGCCATAGGCCCAGAGGAGGAGTACTGTCTGTTGCCAAATGTGACAAGTTGCCAGCTGCCACATTCAAGAGAACCTATGTCTTCCAATGCCTTCTCTAGCTTTCTCTCTTTCATAATGCTTGAGGCACCTGTTACACTGCAAGCACTATCCCACTTGGATGTTCCTGGCAGGGACATGCAGGCCACCATTCCTGCAAAGCCAGGCAAGACCTTGGGTGGAAGCCTTGGTGGTCAGTAGCTATGCCTGGACACAGCCTCCACATATGCAGGCAGAGGAAGGACTGGCAGTGGCAGGGTCTTCAGCATTGCTATGACTTCCAGCCATTGTATTGATTTTCCTGCTATTTTCTTCTTCCTCCTATGCTGCTATGTCCTGGAAAAAAATTCCCTCTTCTTCCTTCCCCTGCTTCCACTCAGCAATCTTACAGAGACAGCAAGTGGCTGGAAAACTCCCCAGAGAACTCCCCACTTGAACTCCTCTGCTTGCTGGCCTGCTCTTTAGTCCTGTGTGTCATACTTTTTTGCATTGCTGACTTCTGGCAAGCCTTGCCTTTCTGCTTAGGTAAGCCAGGTCACTCTGCAGTTGGCTACAATCAATCCCAATTGCCCACATCTAGGCACAATCAGCTCTAGGCACAGTCCTCCAAACAAGCCTGCCAAATGGCTCCCTAACTAAAGCTACACCACCAAGTCTGAACCAGGTAGAGTGCCATTCGGTGTTATCACTATCATTGCTGCTGTTGTCCTCATCGGATGCTATTGATGTGTTGTCAATCTTGAAATCTCAAGAAACGTGGTGTCAACAAGTTACAGCCAGGAGATTTCACCACCAGTCTTGTCTTAAAGAACAACCACAGGGTCAGTTTGGTGGCAGAGATTTAGCCAGATTTATTGTCTACAAGTACAGCCCTAACCCATTTTGGCCTAACAAGTACATCAGTCCAGGAGCAAAGGCATTTGTATCTCTCACAAGGCACAACACAATGCAGGCTCCCCCAGGCTGCTACAAAATTTCCCTGCTTTCCAATTCTCCTTTTATGCAGTGATCAAAACAAATTACATATTGCTTTCCATCTATCTTGAATATCTCAAGCTGTCCTGTACCTGGGGCTTGTTTCACATCTTGACCTGGGTGTTCCCATTCCAACCTTACCATCCTAGTACTGGATTATTCCAAACCTTGCACTGCCATCTCTGCCTCCCATTATTTTGGTGGGAATGCACATCTGGCTCACATGCCAAGTTTTGTTTATGTGAGGAGTTCATAACATCAGTCAAGTTCACTGGTGAGGCCTACTCTGGCCACTGCTTTAGCAAAGCCTTTGTGTGAGCAGCAATATTGATCAATATTTCAGGGAAGCCTACACAGACTATTCTACTCATCAGCACTCCCAAGCCCTCTCCCCAGGCAAACATGGGTTCCTCCTTCTGTCCCAAGCAGTAATCCCATTCACTCTCCCCTGTTTGCTGGCCTGTTCGCTGGTCCTGTATGTCTCACTCTTGGCAAAACTCTTGATGAAGACAATGGGAATTCTGTCTAAATGAAGTGTCTGGCAATGAAACAAATGTGTATTTACCAGAAGTAAGTAATCTTTCCAATTTCTAAGAGCAATTTGAGGAACAGACTATTTAAATGGAACAGAAAAAGACAGTGACGTATGAAACTTTAGATATGCTCAATACTAGGTGCATCTACACATTCATTAATTTGCTTTTGATACTACACATATAGTTTAGTACTTCCTTAATAAAGCACTAACTAAATGCACAGTACCTAAAGTTACTGCGCAGTAGCACTGATGTATGATTATTTAGTAACGCTGACTGTGCATTAGTCTAATAACACTGTGCAGCATGACACACTACTGCATAGTGTTATTAGGCCAATGCAGAGTAAGTGTCTTGTGTAGATGCACCCACAGAGTAGAAAAATTGTCCATCAAAGGAAGGATGAAACAACAGAGAAAAAAAGAATATTGAATAGCATAAAAATGTACCACATGAGCTCAGATCTGCATTTTTATGAGTAGTGCTAGGGGTTTCTTTGTTTAAAATAAGTAGAGCAGGTCACTAGTAGAATTCATCTGTCCTTTTTTTCCCTGTTACTTAAGATGGTAACATTATAGTTCACAATATTGGATGAATTGTCTCTTTGTTTAAATGAAGAGTTATAATGACAGTACAGTGAACCATGTAGGTTTTTCTTTGGGATCGTGTTTATGTCAAGGGAGCCCTGCAGTTTGATTTATGAAGGATAAATTATCCCTGAAGGCTTGTTTGGAGTACAAACCTCCAATACAATACCTCATAGCAAGCGCCTTTCTATCCAAGACTTAAGTTTTCTTCTTTATCCTTCTCTAGATACCCTCTCTGTAGACCAAGACTTTGTAGTGCTGGGGAGGTTTGCATGTCTCAGTAATCCTCAGAGCTGTCATCCAGAGTCTTGCACCCCTGTTAGGGTCACCCATGGTAAACAGGCCTGAGGATAGGTTCCAGACAAACTATGGTCCAACCCCAAGTCTTAAGTGAGGGATCAGGTGGAAGATGTCAGATTTTCAACAGCTGTAAACACAAAAGAAGGCAGGAGCAAGATGGGGGTTGATGGCTTAAACATGGTATTGAAAGGTTTGCTTTTTGGGAATTGGCTTATAGGTACGTATATGTAAGGGGAACCAATTAACCCCTGCTGCTCATCCTGCATATATTATATTACACACACACACACACATATATACCACTAGAATGGTATATATATATTAGAATGTTTCAGGATGGGCAGCAGGGGATAATTGATTCCTAAAAGCCTGGGTGTCTCTCACACACAGTTTTCTCAGCCTTCAGAAGCAGACAGGATGTCTAACAAACAAGGTCACATAGTCTGAGAAACTGCGGGCATGTACCACACTTCCATAACATGAGATAGAATGGCACTAGCTCGCAAGGCCAAAGCCAGTTCCAATGGCATCCTTTTCTTGAGCAAATGCACAGAGAATGATCTTGTTAGTGCAAACACTGTCTTTAGACAGAGTGACAAATACAAGATTACTAGGAGACATCCTCACCCTAGGCACTGGCATTTCCTTCACTATGTTATTGTTGGAGCCCATGATTGGATGGATATCCATAATCAAATGATCCATGGGAGGAACTGATGACTTCTGATGAGATCATTGTCTTGTCAGATCCATTATGAACATCCATCTTTCTCTGAAACACCCAAAAACAGCCAAAAGCAATGAAGTTTTTTTGAACATGAAAGGTCTGGGAGGATCTTCAAAAGCATCTTCACAAAATGTTCTCTGCTTTGCCTACAACCAAAAGCATCATTGAGGAACTCTGGAAGGCCTGTGCCGACTCCAGTCTCATAGCACCCATTGACACCAACACTGTTTCAATGAGAGCAATGTGAGATTCAAGCCCTCCAGAAAGAGAAAAGCTCATTTTGCTTGGCAAGATGACACCTCATCTGAGCCAAAGAAGGAGACATATCAGCTTCTCAAAACTGTAACTCAGAGGAGGATCCTGGAAATGAAAAAACAGTGGTGGCATAAAGCCAAACATATTCAGCTTTATGCTTACAGCATGGCATACATAATTTTTTCCAGGCAACAAAAGGCATCTACAGTCCAACCTCTCATGGTTCTACTTCGATGGTTTGATACTCTTTACAGACAATGAGTCTATCCAAGCTAGATGGAAAGAGCACTTCAGGGCGCTCCTGAACCATGAGTTGACTGTGGTAGATGCCACCAAAAAGTCCATCCTTCAACACCCCAAAAGGGGATCCCTCACTATCCTAGAAGAAGTCCGGAGTGCCATCAAGGAAACCAAAAACAAGGTTACTGGACCAGATGGCATACCTGCTAAAATCTTGAAGGCTGGAAACAAGGAACTGGTACTAAGGTTCCATGAATTTATTCTTTGAATTTGGAACAACAAGGATATGCCTGAGGACCTGAGGAATGCCAACATTGTGCTTATCTTCAAGAAAGGAGATAACTCTGTGTGTGGCAACTATTGAGATATTGCCCTCCTTTCCACAGCAGGAAAATCCTGCCTACATCCTCCTGAATCATTTTTTTTATCTTGATGAGGAAGTCCTGTCAGAATCTCTTTGTGGTAACAGACCATTCTGCAGGGCAATTGACACGATCTTTGATGCCTCCCAGGTCCAAGGGAAGTGTTGGGAAAAACACCAGAATCTGTGTATGGCCTTTATTGACCTTACTAAGGCCTTCGATTCTGTAAATTACAAAGTCTTGTGGAAAGTACTGGCCAGATTTGGATGCCCTGAAAAATACATCAAGGTCTTGAAGCTTTTACACATCAGATGACTGTGACATTTCTTTGTAGCAGATTGGTGACTGATCTATTTGTCATCTGAATTGGGATCAAGCAAGGATGAATCATTGCCCCAATTCTGTTTTCCATCTGTTTGACCATCACCCTGGCTTTTATTAAAGACTGACTCCCTTCCAGAACTGACATTGAATAATGAATGGATAGAGGGCTTTCCAAACTGGGATGTACTGAAGGTACATCTCAAGAAAATAGATGTTGACATCAAGAGTTGGGAGGCTCTGGTTGTTAACACATTCCAATTGCATTGCAACCTCAACCAAGAAGCATAACTCTTGGAAGTAGACTATCTTGCCCTTGAAGCAGAGAAGATTGAGCAGAGGAAGTAAAGGGAGATAAATCCCAGCCTGGAGCTTTCTCTCCCCTGTGGAAAGACCTGCAACTTCTGAAGACAGATCTGTGGCTCAAGGATTGGACTCTTAAGTCACCTCAAGACCCAATAGTGCACTGTGGTAGAGATCACTCTTGAATTAAGGGATTGCTGCCACTGATGTATTCTTAAAGGGCCTGATACAAGCTGAAAATCAGTAAAATTACTTCCATTAACTTCAGTGGTCTTTGGATCAAGCTCAAAACATTTAAAATTTAGAAGTAGGTTTGGAATCGTTGGTGGAAGGAATGACAGCAAAGAAGGACGATTCAGGGAAGAAACCCATTAACTGATCTAATCTACAAATCCAGTCTACTTTCCCAAATATACTCACAAACTTTAGAGGACATAAATTTAGGAGGCATTATCAACAATAAGAAGGATCAGAACATCATTCAGGATGACCTGGATAACCTTGAGAACTGGAACAACTGAAATGGAATGAAATTAAATAGTACAGAATGCAAAGCCATGTAATTAGCTACATGACCAGAAGGGGCTGGGCTTGTAAGATATAAGATCAGGGGCCTGAACTAGGCAGGCAGTCTGACCTGGAAGCCATGGAGAGAAGAGCTCTTGAGTAGAAGGGCTGTAACAAGGCTCCTGACTAACACCTGCGCTAGGGTAGGCAAGAACAGTGGTTTAGGGATTGACCTGTAGAGGCAGTGGAGGTCTCAACTGGCCCAGGAGTGGAGCCAAGACCCGAGGGATAGGAGCTAAGGCTGAGGAGCAGGGTCATATCCACAGAATGATGACAGCAGGCAGAGTTAGGGACCTACATCCCATGAGGAGCGTAAACTGGGGCCAGGGACCTGCAGCCCATGAGGGATGAGAACTAGGGTCAAGGTCCCATAGCGCAGGAGAGGCAAGAATAAGCAGGGCCAGGGGGCTTTTAGCCTGGGAGGGGTGGAGTCTCTTGAAAGTAATCAGGCCTGAACTGAGGATAGTGGCCTGGGCCTTGGAGGGGCTGAGAAGAGTTGGAGGTACAATTAGAGACATAGGCCTGAGCCCAGGAGGGGTACAGAATGCAGTCCTAAGCCTAAGAGGGGTTGAGACTGTTCAAGGTACACAGGCCAAAGCCTAGGAGGGGCCAGGCCTGTTAAAGG
This sequence comes from Alligator sinensis, assembly GCF_000455745.1. Lineage (NCBI taxonomy): Eukaryota > Metazoa > Chordata > Crocodylia > Alligatoridae > Alligator > Alligator sinensis. Next base: position 20,623 of record NW_005843249.1, on the reverse strand, counting down.
CACTGGGACTGGAGACCCCAACAGTGGTGGAGACTTTTCTAGGTTTAGATGCCTGCATGGACTTGAGTTGACAGTGGGGCTGAAGGCCCATGGAGGGGAATATGACTGAATTGGACATTGGGGCTTAAAGCCCGATGAAGAGTGAGAGATTGGTAACATCTGTGAGGCTTGGGCATGGCAAAGAGGGGAGATGAGGTCACATAATTAGCCTGTAAGTTGATGAGCAGTGTCAGCTGTATTCAGGAGTATGAGATCTTTCTTGGGGAGCCCTGGGGCAGCTTCCCTTTTTATAAAAGCATAATTACATCAAGGCATGTCAGGAGAGCGAAAGGGGAGATTGCCCAAAGAAAGCAGAGATGACAAGGACTGAGGAGGCACTCCAGATGGCATCACTGACACCCCTGGGGTGGGACCGGGGTACAGGATAATATTATTGTCTATAAATACATATAAACACATATCTGGAGAACAAGAAGGGTTAAGAAGTGTAATGTTGGCACAAGAATAAATATATATAAATTGGTCATGAATAAACTTAATATGGAAATTAAAAGAATGTTTTTAATAATGAGAAGTGTGGCATTCTGGAAAAGCTTTGTGGAACAGTAGGGTCAGTGGGGAAAAACATAACCATTTGGCCTTGACTGGTTTATGAAAGGGTTCTATGACAGTGTTGCCTGCAATAGCAGAGGACTGGGCTTGATAACCGAGGAGATCCCTTTCAGTGTTATGTTCCTAAACTGATGTTAATGAAACCCAACAGACCATGGTTCATTTTGAGTGGATTTTTAGCTCAATATGATAATTCTGATGGCTTTAATCTGATTTCATAACAGTATTGTCCTGGGGCACAACTGTTTGAATTAAATACAAATGAAAATGTTTTCATTATGATTCTCCTGGTTTGAGAAATTACACTAAGCAGTTTATTTTTAAAATTAATCTTGTGCATTTTTGCTTCATTTTGTTATGTGTGTTGCTAATGAAGTAAGGAAAAATATTAAAGGTATTATTGAACTGTACTGGGACTTTGGGGGAAAAAAATCAAGTTTTAATTTGGAGAATGATGGCTTCCCCACCAAAAGTTATCTGAATAGAAGTTAATTATAAGACACACAATATTTATGGCTTATTCACACAGTAAAATATAACATCTCTGAAGTTTATATTAACAAAAGCTTGTACCTATAAACCACTTATAACAGGCACTGTAAAAGCTCCTCAGAAAAAACCAGAAGCCTTGTAACATTATGCTAGATTCTATCATCCTTGAGTCCTTCTGTTCCAGTTGTATGGCATGAAGCAGCTTGGAATGCTTAAGGATGCCACTGTCAGGCCTGAAAAGCTTGTTGTGTAGACATGACTAGTGTTGCTTCTCTGTGGTGTTGCTGGTTGGCTTGCAGATACTGGAGAAATCAGTGATATTGATGCATAATATAGATGAACAATTTTTTGATCTGAAACTAGCTGTATTGAAAAAGAGTGAGACTGGCAAAATAAGGTACTAGATCTAATGAGCAAATGTTGGCAGAATCTGGCCATCAGTTAATGAACCAGTTGCTTTTGTTTAAACTGGTAGAGAAAGTCAGCTCCTGACCTAAGGCATTATATAATATTGTCTCTTCTTCTGAGGTCAGTGGCTTAGTCTACAAAGTAATTTTACTGTGCCTGGCAAGGGTATCCTCGAGCATGCTGTGCAGCTCCGCACACTGTGCACTGTAGCTAGCTGTGTGTAGACTAATAAGGAATGGGATTCTTGTCACTGTCACTCACCAGTGCTAATGATCTCACTTGAAGCCCTGTCCAGATACAGATGCATTGTTTGTAGTTTAGGAGATAGCTGGCCTGCAACAGCAAATTTTGCTTGAGGGCATTGCTGCTGGACCTATTAAGCTTACTGTGTAGATGTGGCTTGCCTCTGTGGGGCCTTGCTGGTTTGCTTCCATGTAAAAGAGGAGCCCATTCTACATTGTAGCTAATTCTGCAGTGGTGTAGAATCAGTATATATTCTCAGGATAATGTCGTCCTCACACATACATTCATTCTGGATAAACACAAACTACTGGTCTAGAAATCTCAGCCCACACAGCAGTGCCAGGTTCTGAGAAAATTATTGTCCTACAACTGTCTCCTTATACAAAGAAAAAAACCAGCTGCCTGGTCTCTCACCTTATGTCCAGCACTCATTGCAAGTTAAAAAGAAAAAAAGAAAAAGAAAACCAAAAGAAAGCTTAATTTTTTTTTGCATGCTAAAACAATAACTTGGCATCTAGCTATAAGTATAAGGTGGCCATATGTGCTGGTTTGGCTGGGACACTCCCAGATTCTGCAGGCTGGTTCCAGCCATTTGGTCAAAAGTTTTGGGATAGAGTCTGGTAAGGAGGCAGAGCAGCATGGTGCTCTAAGCAGGTGACCAGGCAGGCACTGCTGCTGCTGTACAGAAGCAAGGTGGGCGGACTGGAGCAGGCACCATCCCACCTGTATGTGGCAAGGCCTTTGTTTCCACACAGCAGCAGTGGTACCTGCCCAGCTGCCTACTGCCTGCCATGCTTCTCTGTCCTGCCTCCCTGCTGGACTCCGTCCTGGGACTTCTTAACTGGCTAGGGCCAGCCTTCAGCATCCAGAATTGTTCACCCCACATGGCACATCCAGAACTGGCACAGCCACCCCACAGAGCCCATGGATTGCACCCCTTTCCCCCACTGCAGGGCTACAGCTGCCCCCTTCAGGGCCCACAGCCTCCTCCGCACAGCCCACAGCTCACCCTCAGCACCAGCGGCCATCGGGGCGCTCGGGGCTCTCCTGGTACAGCCCCACCGTGGTGCAGGGCAGCATGGCTCGGCCCCGGGCGTTTGGCACCTGGCACTTCCTGTGCCAAATTGTGTGGGCCCGGCCCAGCCCTGAGCAGGGCCACGCACCTTTGGGCAGCTCTCAGCCGCTTGGGCTCTCACAAGGGGGCCAGCACTGCTCGTGAGGACCACCTGTTGTGCCCAGTTGGGTTCTGTCTCCACAGAAGTGGCCCGGCCCAACAGCACATGGTGTGCATGCAGGACCCAGCCCGGCACAACAGGCAGACCCTGTGAGTAGCGTGGGGCCCTGGATGATACCCCAAGTGGCCTGGAGGTGCCCAAAGTTGCAAGGCCCTGTGCTGAGCCTGGCCAGACCCGCGCGATATGGCACAGGGAGTGCCAGGTCCTTGGCAGCTGGGATTGAGCCACACTGCCCCATGCTGCTTCACAAGGGGGGGGAGCTGTGCCCCAGTGGCTGCTGCTGCTGTGGGTGAGCTGTGGGCCATGTGGAGGTCGGGTGGGGGACCCACCCCTCCTGAGCTGCCCCCCCCCACAGTCCTCTGCACCCTCACAACCACCCCTCTACAGGTCCCCCCACCCCTACTTACCTGGAACAGAGCTCAGGTCCAGGTTGCCGCAGCCTGCATCACAGTTTGCCTTGCGTGGGCAGGCCTTGTCCTGCAGCATCGCTGAACCATTAGAGATGTTCTGGTCAGCTACCAGAGTGTCTCTTTGGAGGACATGAGCCTCTGGTTGCCTCGGGGCATGGTCCTAGACCATACCCTGATCTGCTTTTTTTCTGGATTTTTATTTTTTTTGATACCTGGATATCCAGGCATTAAATTTTGAGCCCGCACTGCAAATATGCAGTGTGGGGATCATTTTTTTGTTCCCAAAGTGCCTCTTGCCACATCTCAAACTGCTTTGAGATGCAGGAAGAGGCACATGTGGGCGCATCTGGATGTGTCCCTTGAGTCTGTGATGTCTTTGAGAACTCCTGCCAACCTTACACTATGCACAGATTGCTAACAAAACACTCCGCTTCCAACAATCTGGCCTGGCACTAGAGGCATTGAAATTCTGATCAAGAACCTGCAGAGGTATCTAAGAGAGAGTGATCAATCCTGTGTGAATACCAAAGTGCTGTATAAGCATAGCTTATAATTATGTTCCTTTTATTTATCCCAGTCTTGAGCTTTCAGTTATTTGGGGCAATACAGCTTCCATTGCAGCAGCATTTTAACTGAGGCCATTCTTTGGCTTTTCCTTTCCTCAGTATTGCTTAGCTTTGAATTATTCTGTTTTTTCTTTACTTTTGTTTAGTTAAGAAGTGCTAATTATTACCATACTTTAATTGTCTGCACAGTTCTCTGTGTGCCTCAACAGAATAGCTGGTGCTTTAAAAATAAAGCAATAACAGTATTAAAACCTTTGCATTGCTACTGTGCCTGTCATGCAAAGAAGTAAGTGTAACGTGCATGGAAAATAGAAAGATCACTTCATCCACTACTGAAATGGATTTAGGTGTCAGAGGGGAAATGAAGAATATGATAATCAATTTATACAGTAGACGATATTTAGATTGGCAGAATTTAATTGCTTCCATTAGAGTTTGACCAGAATACCAAAGATAACATCTTTGTTCCTGCAAAGAAGTCTCTCTAAGGAAAGAAATCAAGGCAATGTAGGAACATAGGACTGGAAATGGTCTCCTGGGCCACTGAGTTCAGTCCTCTACATCTCTTCTTAAAGATCCTACTTGCTGCACAGCACCATCCTGTGACAGGAAACCAATTTCAGTCTCATAAAGCTCCTAGGAGTTTATCTGCTCGATCCACCTGGACATTCCCAGCTCAGCTTTGTTTCCCAGTTAACTCTGCAGGATTATTCTGTAGAAGCAACCAGGGAACAGTTAAAGGTGCAGAACATATGCGGTTGGCTAGTGGGCACAACTGTTAGGCATAAAAGGAGGAATAGCAGCCTTGTAGGGGAGAGTGCTTGTCTGCCTGTGCCTCAGAAGGGTGAGTTTTGTTTGAAAAAGACTCACAATAAATGCTGCAGAGAGTTGAGTGGTACCCCAGTGATGGGGTTGTTGCAGTGGTTATTGTGCCTCTGTGACAAAGACTCTGAATGTGTGTATTTTCCTTTGCTTGGGAGTAGGTGTTTTTTGGGTTAGTGGATGGGTAATCCTTGGGATCATCTTTGAGCCCTGCCATGGGTTCAGAAACATATTGGAGGGAAGAATGGAACCTGGTAAATTATTTTTGAAAAGCAAAGGGGAACCTTGTGGGTAAATTCAGTTTCCCTGATTATACTAGGCAGAGAGAGGAGAGTACACTTTTTCATTTATTCCGAAAATGCACCCATCTCTCCACCTTAGGGAGCATGTAACATGATCATCTTTGAGCCCTGCCATGGGTTCAGAAACATATTGGAGGGAAGAATGGAACCTGGTAAATTATTTTTGAAAAGCAAAGGGGAACCTTGTGGGTAAATTCAGTTTCCCTGATTATACTAGGCAGAGAGAGGAGAGTACACTTTTTCATTTATTCCGAAAATGCACCCATCTCTCCACCTTAGGGAGCATGTAACATAAAGCAGAGGCATATCTAGTGATTTTTATGCCTTGGAGGGGTGCTGTGCCAAGGACCTGAGAGTGGG
>NW_005843249.1:6540-14410 GCF_000455745.1 Alligator sinensis | reverse complement strand
CGGGGGGGAGGGGGGAGGAGAAGAGGGAGAAACAGGGGCAAGCATAGGATGGTCTTACCTGACAGCATTTTTTGCTGCTGCTACTGCAGCCGACTCCCTTCATGCTGCCTTTTTGGGATTGGTGCTGGTTCCTTACACCCTGCCTGGCTGCAGCTAGTGGGGTGCTGGCTCCCTGGGTTCTGCCATTCTGACACCCTCCTCTAAATTGGTGCCTTGGGTTAGTGCCCCCTCACCCCACCCTAGTTGTGCTACTGATCTAAAGCAACTTCCTCATTGATTCAGTCTCCTAAAATACTTAAGAACTCTTTGATGCAACAACTCAGAATGTTTTCTCCTCAAAAAAATGCAGCTGTGTAGAAATGAAAATAAACCTAGAACTCTAGGGCCAGATGCTCAGCATCCAAGAACGTACATTTGCATCACTGAGAGCTAACTTATCCCTAACTGGGTAGCTAGGGAAATCCTCAGCAGGCTTAAAGATGACATTGCTTTATGCTACCAGCATTTTTCTCTGTGGGATTGCAGGATAGGGGGGGGGGGAAGGCAGTGAGGATAAGATGTTAGTGTGTTCTGGCAAAACTGTGTTTACAGAATAGTATGAATTCACCTGACTGAAGATTTAGTCCTGAAATTTATAATTAGCATAACTAACAGGGTAAGGTATTATGAACTTTTGCTCTGTATATGGAATGTATTCAAGTTGCAGCACTGGAAGTTTAGGCTAGATATTAGGAAAAAATTCTCTCACTAGGAGGGTAGTAAAGCACTAGAACAGGTTACCCAGCGAGGTGGTGGAAACGTCATCTTTCAGTGTTTTTGAGACCTGGCTAGATAAATCTTGGCTGGGATGATATAGTGGGGATAGTCCTGCTTTGAGCAACAGGTTGGATTAGATAACTTCCTGAGGTCCCTTCCAACCCTAATTTTCTGTGAATCTATAATGGCACAGAATATTTTACTGCTTTCACTTACAAATAAGGTAATTTTAAAGCTTTATAGGATAGATTAGACCTTTTAAAAGAGCAAGTCATTATCACCTCAAAGTTTCAGAAACCCGAGCATGTCAACTGACCCAAGATGTACAACATGATTCTAATCTTAGAGCTGTCCAGCATTTAAAATCAGAATTATTTTAAAAACAGAGCAAGAACAAAACCATGGATTAAAGAATCTTAGTAATAACTTTAACGGACATTTCAGCGGATATGGAATGTTGAGCTTTTTGGGGTTTTTAGGCAAATTTAATTGCTCGGGTTGCACAGCATGTGATGAATCATTTTTTAAAAACAGTGTGTATGAAAATGATTATAAAGAAGGGAGTGCTTCCCAGAGGAAGGCTTCACAGTACCCCTTACAGAATCACCAAATCAATCTAGTGATATGTTTTTGTTTGAAATCTGAGTGCTACCTCTCTCCTCTATGAATAAGAGCCTTTATACCATGTGACCAGCATGGACAACATAAGAATACAGTTTGTCTTTGTCCTATTTCTTTCATATTTCCCAAAGCTTCTTTGCTGCAGTTATTTGGAGGAAAATCATACAATTGCTAAACATGTAATACTTGATGTAACAATACCTGTTAGCTGGCACAAATGGCATTGCAAATTGTCTAATTAGCTAAGAACAGGAGGAAGAAAGGCTGAGCAAAGCTTTCTTCTAGAGAAGTTACTGATAACATAGCCTCAGGTTGCTTTCTTCCTGCCGAGTAAATCCTGATGTTAACTGCAGAAATACAAAGGGGAGGGAAATTTGAAATGCTTTCTTTACTCAGACAGTCAATATAAACACCGCAATAGCAGAACATTGTGGCACAGACTGAATTGCTTTTCTTAGAGAGTTGCAGGGTCATCATGCAGAGCAGGAACTGGCATGGCACAATATGTATTAAAAGGATAGGAGCAAGGATATCACAAAGAAAAAGAATGTGAATGTGAGAAAGAAAGGCAGGGTGCAAGGGAAGGAGGAGTAGGTAGAAGGAGAGAAAGAAAGAAAGAAAAAGACTGGAAGGAGAGAGAGAAGGATAAAAGAGAGAAAGAGACAAATCAAATATAAAGAAAGAAAATTCAAACAAATGTCTAGAGGAGAGCTTCCGGATGCATGGTGGGGTGTCACTGATCGGGTGGGATGTCAGCCAGATAGGCTGGACAGAGATTTCCATGCATCACACTTTTTGAGTGTGTTTTCATGGTCACTGCTCCCATCACCTACTAGGCTTTATTTCCAAAGTTTTTTTCTGCTTCAGCAGAGAGATCCTGACCTGATCTTGTTATCCCCACATTTCCCCTTCTTTCTCTCACCTGTCAACCGCAATTGCTGTCATGGAGTAGATGCTAGCGAAGACTGCAGTGATGGGGAAGAAGTTATGGAAACGGCAGTAAGCCTCCCCAAAGTACCACTCACTGTGCAGGGCGTAGATGAAGTTGATGAGGGTGTTGAAAGCTGCCATGGAAGCATCTGAGAAGGCCAGGTTCACCAGGAAATAGTTGGTCACTGTCCTCATGCGCTTGTGAGCCAAGATGATCCAGATGACAATCAGATTTCCAAAGACAGCGACAGCCACCACCCCACCATAAGCCAGAGACCACAGGGCAATGCGCCAAGAGGGCTGTACAAACTGGTTGGAGAAGTTGGCTGATGAGGACTGTACAGGGGGAGAAGCATTCCCAGCCTGTGGCCCCAGTGGTTGCTCCCAGCTGTCCCCTGGTCCAGCAAAGCTCATGTTCCATCTGCTGCTCTCATTTGCACTCCAGTTGGCTGCCGGTAAAGAAGTCATCTTGAGTGTTCTCTCCCCTCTTCCCAGCAATGAAAAATACCCCTCAGCCTTTTCCCCCTCCCCCAAAAATGTTAGGTAACAAAACAAGTGTAAGGGAGTGAGTGAGGGATAAGAGCAGGCTTGAGCAATATCACTTGTGGTTATGCTGTTTAGACCGTGAAGGATGCTACATTAGCTGGACCAGTATTGCTGCTGCTTCTAAGTATAAAGTCCCCTTCGCTCTCAGCTCAGACAGCTCTTGCTTTTGGTTTTGCTGAAGAAAGAGATCAGGAGTCGAGGCACCTTTTATAGGCTTATGTATTCCTAGCGTCATAAAGGGAGCAGGGATGATAAATTCTATAGGCTGGTGAGATAACAACTGTTTCTCTCTGTTCTCCCTCCTCCCCTTTCCATTTCATTCATTGTCAACTGCATGCGCTTTTAGTAGCTGTGGAGAAAATCACCAGGAGAATGAATTCTTCTTTCTTTTTCTCTCTCATTTTTGTTTTCTATTTTGGTGGGGGGGGTTTTGTTTCTTTGTTTTTTTACCTTTCTTTCCTCATGCTGTGTTTTCAATAGCTCTTTGCCCTGGCTTTACAGGACTATTAATTGTGTGAATTGCACATTCCAAGACTTGGATCTTAATGAAAATACTTTCATTCTTTTTTGGTTTCAGAACGTTGTCCAAAAAAGCTGCTGCTAAAGTTGGCTCTTAGTTTGGGTTGTGACATTTCTGGGCTTTTGGTAATGCTTTATTAATACATTTTTTCAGAACAATGTATTGGGAGTCTCATTTTCTGCTGTTATGTGGTTTTCCCTCCATTAAGATTTCATTTTACCACATATGATTATCTGTTACTTCTGTTAATTACAGATCAAAAGTGTTTACATTTTTCTTTAGATAAATACATGCTTTTCTGATTTCTAATTGTACTTGATCCATAATAGAAAATTTCATTAGGAAAATTTATTAATGCTAAAACAGAGTTAGTACTTGATGCACATGAAGTTTATTAAGCAGACATTGATTGCAAATGACAACATGATCTGGGGGAAATACTGTTTCCCAGTGAAGTCAGTGGCAAAATTCCAATTGATTACAATAGAGGCAGAATTTCATTTATTGTCTTTTGTGTACATTTTGTTAAACATGGGGAAACAGGGTTATATTTAATTTTATTTATTTTATAATGAAAATAATAAGTCCAGGTTCAAAGTATTTATGTTGATATAAATCCTGCATGCTTTGAATTCTTTGGACTGATTTAAATGTTTTTAATTCACATGAACTTCTTGTAATTTATTATAATACTTATTTTGAACGATCAATATGTTTCATTGCTGTTTATGTCCATTTCCATATTGGATAAGGTGGAATACATGGATTTGGAACCACATGTAATACTTGAAGTTTTAAAAAGCAAGAAACAACTATATTTCTTGGTTCTATAACAACAATTGCAATAAAGATCATATGCTTCACGCAGAAGTTAAATGGAAAGAATGTCAAGCATCAGTGATGATCTACTCCATGTTCCATAAGTTAGGCACTAATGTTTGTCATCAGAATATATTTTCTCTGGAATATATCATAGTGATTAAACATATCCAAAGTCTCTGTTATGTAGGGATACAGTCTGCATTTTGAAACACAAAATTTATACAGAGTTGAAGCATTAATTTGTGCCACTGTCTAACTGCAGTGTTTAAGCAGTAAAAGTAGAACATGTATTTTACTGGCTTTATGTATTCATTTTAGAGTGAATTCTGGTGACTGTAAACACCGAGGTTGGTGTAGGTTGAATGGGATCATATTCATGGCAAAGCTGTGGAGTTAATATATCTTTACCAAAGCACAGCATTCTTGTGAGTTGAATTCAGCAGCTTTCAGCACTGGTCAGTAGAGTTGCTTTTGAGTCTTTGAACTGTGGGACAACATCTGTTCTTCAGGGAACATGGGAAGACTTGTGGGACTATATCAAAGAAATGTCAGCACTTGAGTGATATAGCTTATATCCTTACTGTATCAGCCTGAGGGCAAGCAAGCCACGGGCTTCTGTCTGTAACTCAGAACAAATCAGCTAGCTCCACTGAAAGAGTTCAGTGTGTGGAAAGGAGTTGGCTTGCAGGCAGCACCTGAGTAATAGCCTGAGGTTAGCAATGACACTTTGTCAAGCATGGATAGGCTGCCTCCTAGACCAGCGGTAGTATAACTGTGTTCATGTGATTATCAGGCTAACTAGCATTGCTGACTGACAATGCCAATTAACCTGTACCCATGCTAATTAGTCTGACCACAGTACCATGAGGATCATGGGATCATAGGAAAGTAGGGCTGGAAAGGACCCTATGAGGTTATTTAGTCCAACCCCCTGCTCAAGGCTAGATCATCCCTTATTAAACCATCCTAGTCCAGCATCTGTGCAACCTACTCTTAAAAATGTTCAGGTATGGAGATGCCACAGCTTTTCTAGTTAACTTGTTCCAATGTTTGACCATCCTGATAGTCAGAAAGTTCTTCCTGATCCCCAACCTAAATTTCCTCTGTTTCAGCTTGAGGCCATTTTTCCTAGTTCTGTCCCCTATGGCCACAGAGTAAAATCCATCTGCATCTTCTCTGAAATTGCCCTTCAGGTATCTGGAGGCCATTATCAAATTCCCAGTCACTCTTCTCTTCTCCGGAAAAACTACCCTAGTTCTTTCAAGACTTTTTCATAAGTTATGCTTCCCAAGGCACTGCAAGACCAAACTAGATATGAGGTTCTTCATCAGTGCCTTACTGAGAGGCTCTATGACCTACCTGATGACATCCAGGCACATTGGGAAGAGCTTAAGAATGGTATTCACAAGGCATGTGCTGATTCAGTTGGATACTCCACTTACCATCACCAAGATTGGTTCAATGGGAATAATGAGGAAATCCTAGCACCTATCCATCAGAAGTGAACCATGCTCTGCAGCTGGCAAAATGAACCCTCCAACCAGCAAAAATGAGAGGCATACCACTGGCTTAAAACTGTAGTTCAGAGGAGGCTATGGGACATCAAGAACCAGTGGTGGCAAGCAAAGGACATGGAAATCCAGAGTTTTGATTATCAACATGACATAAGAAGCTTCTTTCAAGCAATAAAAGCCATCCACAGGCCATGTTCCAATGGCCCAGTGCCCTTGCAATCCCAGGACAGTTCCACCCTTCTCATGGATAATGTATCCATCAAACAACGCTGCAAAGAGCACTTTGATATTCTACTCAACTGTGAATCTGAGGTTTCAGCTGCCACCACTGAGTCTATCCCTCAACACCCAGTAATAGAATCTCTTAATGATCCCCCATCTTTCAAGGAAGTCTGGCATGCCATCACTCAGACCAAGAACAATAAGGCATCAGGACCAGATGGAATTCCTGCAGAGGTCTTCAAAGCTGGTGGAACAGCACAAACGCAAAAACTTCACAAACTTGAAGCATGGCTTTTAGACCATGGTGGGGTACCGTCAACACGATTATTGTTGCACAGCAGATCCAGAAGAAGTGTAGAGAGCAACACCAGGAGCTGTTTGTGGTATTCATTGACCTAACCCCAAGGCCTTTGTCTCCATCAATCATGAAGCCTTATGGAATGTGCTGGGTAGATTTGGTTGTCCCCTGAAGTTCATCAGCATCCTCAGGCTACGCTGTGGTGGGATGACCACCACAGTCCTTTGCAATGGATCAGAGATAGACCCATTTACCATCTGTACTGATGTAAAACAAGTCTGCATCATCACCCCAATCCTTTTCTCCATCTATTTTTGTGCAATTTTGATTCTCATCCTTGACTACCTTCCTCCTGGAATTGGGTTTGAGTATCAAATGAATGTTCAGCTTTTCAACCTGCAGCACCTTCACAGCAAAACCACAGTTACCAAGACTGGCATCACTGACCTTCAGTACACTGACAACTCCTTGTGCACACTGAGACTGATCTGTAGTCCACCCTTCACCTTTTTTCAGGTGCCTATTATAGCCTGGGATACTCCCTTAATACTGGCAAGACCAAGGTGCTCCATAAGCCTGCCTCAGTACAAGTGTCAGGTTTGGGGTGATTTTCTTTTAAACTAACTTGTATCCATTTCACTTTTGTACTACTTTGCCTAAGGTAAAACTAACTTGTATCCATTTTACTTTGATTATATCCATTTACTTTTGTATGACTTAACCTAAGATAAACTCCATTTAATTTCGGGTACTGCTTAGCTTAAGTGTAATGCCATTCTGTTACACTTCTCTTTCTGTTTGGATGTGGTATGCATGTGATAAGATAGTTCAACAGCCAAAGGTTGTAGTAACCTCCTGTTTCAACAGCTGAAGATTACAGACAGAGAAACCCAAAGCAAAGAAGAATCCACCTAAACAACAAGTCTGAGCAAACCATGTGTGATCCAACTACAAAGAACTGAAGACATGCAGCTAGGACATGAACACCCTGACACAGCAAGGTGCATAGACATATATGGGAGACAGCTACCATAAAAGGTAAGTGAGAATAAAGAAGCTTTGGGTACATTCTACACAACAACAATGGAGCATTGGTACACGTCCGACAGAGGCCTGGCTCCCTTTGTGCTCAGCTTAGCTTGCCAGTAAGCTGAATCAAGCAACTAAAAGACTGATAACATCTTAGCATCAGCAGAACTCTGTGTGTGTGCGCGTGTGTGGTTTGAATGTATTTGTACTTTCAATAAATATGGCGTATTGCCTTGTCCCCAATAAATATTCCACTTGTTTTCAATATACTGTACGCTCAGTGTGTACAACACAACCTTCCTTCCCTCCCCCCGCCCCCTCACAAATTACCATTGGTGGAGACCCCCTGGAAAATGTCAAGCATTTCCCATACCTTGGCAGCCACCTCTCCTAGTCAGTCAGTCTTGATGGAGAAATCAAACAGGATTTGCTGTGGCAGCGTATCCTTTGGAAACCTGGTTCACCATGTCTTTGCTGACCAAGATCTGCATATGTAAACTAAGATCCTGGTCTACAATGCAGTGGTTCATAGATTCATAGATTCATAGATGTTAGGGTCGGAAGGGACCTCAATAGATCATCGAGTCCGACCCCCTGCATAAGCAGGAAAGA
>NW_005843249.1:4087-6201 GCF_000455745.1 Alligator sinensis | reverse complement strand
AGGCCCTTAACCATACGAGTGGCCCTTCTCTGAACCCTCTCCAGGTTATCCGCATCCCTCTTGAAGTGCGGCGCCCAGAGTTGCACGCAGTACTCCAACTGCGGTCTGACCAGCGCCCGATAGAGGGGAAGTATCACCTCCTTGGATCTGTTCGTCATGCATCTGCTGATGCACGATAAAGTACCATTGGCTTTTCTGATAGCTTCGTCACACTGCTGACTAATGTTCATCTTAGAGTCCACTAGGACTCCAAGATCCCTTTCCACTTCCGTGCCACCCAGCAGGTCATTCCCTAGGCTGTAGGTGTGCTGGACGTTTTTCCTCCCTAGGTGCAGCACTTTGCATTTCTCCTTGTTGAACTGCATTCTGTTGTTTTCTGCCCACTTGTCCAACCTGTCCAGATCTGCTTGTAGCTGTTCCCTGCCCTCCAGCGTGTCCACATCTCCCCCATTGCTTTGTGTCATCTGCAAACTTGGACAGAGTACATTTCACTCCCTTGTCCAAGTCACTGATGAAGACATTAAAGAGTATCGGTCCAAGGACCAAACCCTGTGGGACCCCACTTCCCACACCCTTCCAGGTCGAAACTGACCCATCCACCACGACTCTCTGGGTGCGACCCTCCAGCCAATTCGCCACCCACCAGACTGTGTAGTCATCCAAGTCACAGCCTCTTAACTTGTTCACCAGTATGGGGTGGGATACCATATCGAAGGCCTTCCTGAAGCCCAAGTATACGACATCCACCCCTCCTCCTGTGTCCAGGCGTTTCATAACCTGGTCATAAAAAGAAACTAGATTGGTCAGGCATGATCTCCCTGCAACGAACCCGTGCAGGGTTATCCCCACACTCCTCTACAGGTGTGAGATGTAGGTGTCATATGAAAGCCATCTTAAGCACCTGGAATGGTTCCATCAGCGTTGCCTCAGGAAGATCTCTTGCATTAGATGGGAAGACCGCTGTATCAATGCCAACATCCTCTAAGCAGCTAACATAACCAGCATTCAGGCAAAGATTATGAAACATCAACTCTGCTGGGTTGGCCACTGTATGTGGATGGCTGAAACACATCTCCTGAAGCAAGTCCTCTTCTCACAACTCAGTCATGGCAAGAGGAGGATAGAGGAAGTACTACAAAGACACTCTGAAAGCATACCTTAAGGAGGGTGGCATCAGCCTTACAAACTGGGAAGTGCTGGCTGGTAACAGGTCTCAAAGGTGCTGCACCATACATCAAACTACTGTCCACTTTGAAGAGAACCATCTTGTTCAGGAATCCAAGAAATGGCAGAGGAGGAAAGAAAGTGCACAATGTCCTTGCCAACAGCTGTTGCCCCGCCCCCTCCCCTCCCCCCCCGCCAAGGCACCACCTGGGCTGGAAAAAATTGCAGAGCACAGATTGGACTTCTCAGCCATCTTAACTCACCAATAATCCTCCCCACCCCCCTCCCGGTCACATCATCCTCATGTTGAGAGATAGCCGATATAGATATAACAGCAGTACAGCAGAGGCTAACAGCCCCCAACGTAGCATAGTGACATCATATGAATGTATTGTACCAAGGTCAGTTACACAGCTGCTGTCCTACTAGCTTGCACCTCGGTGATTCAGTTCTCTAGCACAGACATAGTTCTTGCAATCTCATTTTCTTTTACTTCACACACCCCAGAGCAGAAGCTTCAAGAAGCAATCCTTTTAGCAACAGCTTTGATATTTCAAAATTTCTTCTTCAGCCTAGATGCTTCTTCGCTGTTTTGAAATTCACTGTTCATTAGTTTCATGCAGTGTTTTAGTTAGTGGAAGAACTGTCATTTAAAAATGTTTAATATAGTCCTATTGTATATCAATCTAAATGAATAATCAATCTAAATCTAAATATCAATCTAATAAAGAAACAGTTTTGTTGCTTTTATTTATGGATATGAGTCTATCAAACTCAAGGAGACAACTGGCCAATTTCAAGGGCAGATCCCAGGGCCAGCTGCCATTTTTGCAGGCTGAATGTGGCTGGGCCCTCCATGCCTCTGGCCAAGGGGCCCAGTCAGTCCTGCCCCTCCCTGCAGATTGTCAGATGGCCTGAAAACACAACTTAATTGCTTACCATTAATGGCT
>NW_005843249.1:2697-4065 GCF_000455745.1 Alligator sinensis | reverse complement strand
AAACAAAAAAAAAGCCATTAATTGACACATTTTTAAGCAATCTAAGCATTTCATTAAGCTCTAAAATTAAATGCATTGCGAAAATAAAGTTATACACAGCATGAATTGTAACTAATACCAACTATATATACTTTATTAATGAACATTATAAAAAAGAGTTTACTGAATGCTAACCTTGAGACATGCAATTCATGCTAGCTATTAAATGCAAGCATTCTGCACCCAGCAGCAGTAGCTGCAGACATTCTGTCTCTTGGGGTGAGCACTTGTCCACATGTTGAGATGGCACACCCAGCATCCACTGAGTTTGTTGAATGGTAAGACAGCATTTTGCCAGGGTGTAGAGATGTGGAAACCTGACAGAGTCCCAGAACACAAGCACAGGCATCCAGCACTCTTTAACAAAGTTCACATAAGCAGCATGTTCATTGCCATGCTCTTTCTGCCACCCAGGGATTGATTTCAGTAGTTAAGGGTTACAACTTGGAACAGGCACCAATTTGGGGTCCAAAATACAAACAGTACTAAGGAAGGAGGTAAACAGTTTTCTGAACCATGGTGGCAATGACAGGTCATATCTGTAGTACTGGTTTAGCTTCATAGCTATTATTTGGAACAGTTTCTGTCTTCACTGGTTTTCATGAGGTGGTTTGTAGCATCTGAACATCTGCTGCTCCCACTCATAAAACAGAAAAAGCAAGCTCGCCTAACTCTACTTCAACAACCAACTAAGTCCAGAAATCTCAAGCTCAAAGGAGCTAATGCTAGAGTCCATAAAGCCACCAGAAAATGTGCCCATAAGTATTGGCAAGATCTGTGTAAAAAGATTCAGTTTCGCTTTGAAAGAGGGGAGCTTCATGGTACCTATGATGGAATTAAAGAGCCACTTGGTCCAACTTATAAAAAGACTGCAAACCTGAAAGTGAAATATGGACCATCCTGACTGATGGACAAAAAGAACTTGAGTGATAGATTGAGCATTACGAAGAATTCTATTTAAGGGATGCCATTATCTGTGATATTTCCTTAACTGCCATTCCCCAGCTTCCAATGATGCTGGAGCTGGACCAAACACCAACTCTTGAAGATGTAGAGAAAACTATCGAAGAGACTGCACCTGGGAAAGCAGCATGCAATGATCAGATACCCCCAGAGCTCCTAAAGCCAGGGAGGAGAAAGCTTGCAAGAAACATTCACACACTTCTCTGCACCTACTAGGAAAAAACCTACTTGGAAGAAAGCCATATACCCCAGGATCTGAAAAATACAAACATAATTACTCTATATAAAAATAAAGGTGACAGAGCAGACTGCAGCAACTACTGAGGGATATCTCTGCTCATTGTGGTCAGCAAGGTGCTTCAAGGA
>NW_005843249.1:0-2687 GCF_000455745.1 Alligator sinensis | reverse complement strand
AAAAAACTCCAAGTCCTTGCTGACAGATTCTACCCTGAGAGCCAGTGTGAGTTCAGAGTTGGATGCTCCATAACTGAAATGGCCTTCACACAGCATTTGTTGCAAGAAAAAAGCTGTGAACAACAGGCACCTCTCTATGTAGCATTCATCAACCTACAAAAGGCCTTCAACATGGTTAGCAGGAATGGCATCTACAAGATCCTGTTGAAAATTGGCTTTCCACAAAAAGTCCTCTCCCTATTAAAGGAGTTCCATAAGGGAATGCAGTTTTGGCATCTACCAGTTTTGGCATCTTCTTCTCTATGCTTCTTGAGTATGCTTTTAGAAATGATCAGTTTGGTGTACTAACTGAATCGAGGACAGATGGCAGCTTGTTCAACATGAGATGATTTCAAATCAAAAGACATGTCACCCAGCTCACTGTTCAGGATCTGTTATTTGCAGATGCTGCTGCATTAATGTCTAACTAACCTGATGAATTGCAGATCATGATGAACAAGTTCTCTGATGCATGCATCAAGCTTGGCATGGCAATCAGTATCAAGAAAACAGTTGTCATGTCACAGAGCACCAACATTCCACCTCAAATCTATGTTAATATGAAACTCTGGACAACATAGACCACTTCTACTATCTCAACTCAACTCTTACCAGCTTACTTAGCCTTGATAGAGAACTTGACACAAGAATCGGCAAAGCCTTTGCCACCATTGACAAACTTTCCTCACATGTCTGGAACAACAAGCTGTTAACCCTGAACCCAAAGGTTCACATCTATCAGGCTTGTGACCTCAGTATCCTCCTTTACATCTGTGAAATCTGGGTCACATACTCCAATCAGGAGTGAAGATTGAACAGCTTCCCCCTTCGCTGTCTCAGAAAAATCCATGGAGTCACTTGGGACCAATAGATCACCAACAACGAGATCCTTGAGACGACCAGTCTACAGTCTATGCAGACTACACTGGATGTTTGCAGGCTTCACTGGCTGGGGCACATGTAGTGCATGCCTCAAGATCCTCTGCCAAAGGCTGTGGTTTATGGCCAACTCAAGAACTGCCTGCGACACAGAGGAAGACCAAAGCTCTGATACAGTGATAAGGTCAAGCAAGGTCTCAAGAAATTCAGCATTCCCACTGACAACTGGGAGAACTCTGCCTGCAATCACTCAGTCTGGAGAACCCAGGTGAAAGCTGGCACAGTCACCAGAGAAAGCCTTCAGAGAGCCCAGGTTGAGGCCTGCAGGTGAGCCAGGAAGCAGAGTGTTCTTCAACCTCCATCTGACAAGTGGACTTAGCCACTGTGGGAAGGCTTGCTACTCATGCATTGGGCTCTTTTCCCACACCACTGCCAAACACCATTGACTGACTGACTTTTGTCATGTTTTCATTCATCTGTCAAGACCTTGGATGGCCATAACAAGGTGGCAGTAATGGGTTGCACGTGTAGGACTGGTTCAGTTTCACAGCTATTATCTGGAGCAGTTTCTGTCTCCACTGGTTTTCACAAGTACTGCTTGTCAGTTCTTGCAATGTCCTGTCTTTGACCCAGTTTATCAAATCCATCAGCTTGTTGTAGGCATGGTGGATCACAGCCTGCTAGTCTTCAAACCATGTTAGAAGCTCCATGAACTGGGTGGCATTTTCAGCCACAAACATTTCTTGATTTTAATGTTGCCTCACCTTAAGAGATCACAAAGCTTAAGCATGCACAGTGTGCTGGGTGTGATTCCAACTCCTCACTCACAAACTGCTGGTGGTACTGCATATGCTTGGTGTGGTAATGGACCACATTGAACCATGTGGCACAGGCTCTGGTGGCAGTGGTACAGTGGCAGGTGAGTACCCATTTTGACCGGCGATGGATTCCCTGTTCTGGACCTTATGACCTGGGCAGTGCTTGAAAGTTTTCTTGAAGGAGGACACCAGACTATCCACATTGGGGAACTGTATGTGCCAGATGTCACTTGCTAAAGACAGAATACGCACATGGCAGGTAACATGAACTGCATTGGGCAGCATTACATCACAGAAAGCCTTGCATATGTACATGGCAGTGTTGGACAGGAATGCTGAGATCTTATTGAATTCTAGGCCATAGCTGACAATTGCCTTCACTATGGCTTGAGACACTGTAGAAAAATTGACAGACGTGAGTGGACTGGCTGTGTTTGAAACACAGGCAGGTCTCAGTATGTCCATCTCCCTCGTACGAATAAAATTTGCACCACATAGTTATCTTGAGTATTGGTAGTGGCTTCATCAGCCCCAGTGGAGAAGCATGGGTGACTGGTGCCTTCTGAGTAAGGGGGGGGGAGGGGGTCACTTGCCCTCCTAGTGGCTAGTCAGCAACTGGGGGGGTTCCCCCGTGGCCGATCACGCTGACCCAGAAGTGCCAGTGGTGCACCCAGAAGTGCCAGGGGTGCACTACTGCCAGTTGTGGAGCAGAGGGATTGGCTGCCACCTGGGGACCCTCCCCCCAGTCAGCAGAATCAGCCATGAGGTGGGGGACTCCCCTCGGCCTGTGGGATCAAGTGCCCCCCCGCCCCAACTCAGGAGGCACCAGTAGCCCATGCTGCAAATGAAGGCTGAAAGATACACCACCTCAAGAAGCATCAACATGCATGGGTAAGAAGTTAATCTGAAACAGGTAAGCAACAAGTAAGTACAGGTAAGCACAGGTAAGTA
>NW_005843248.1:241806-248335 GCF_000455745.1 Alligator sinensis | reverse complement strand
AATTAAGAGCACCTGTGGAAGGCAGGCTAATGGAAAAGGTAACTCCCCGCAACAAGCAGACAAAAAAGAAAGAAAGAAAGGGAAAGAGACAGTAAAAGAGAAGGCTGCAAGAAGCGTCTCACAGACAAAGAAACCGGAAGCAGAGGGGGAGGGAAGAGAGAGGAGAGAAAAGTGGGGGAAAAAGCTGCAAAAAAAGCAAGAAAAGAGTCAGAAAGTGAAATAAACAGAGGCTAGAGACCTTTAGAGAGGTGGGAGTATAGAAAGAAAAGAGATAGGAAGCCGGGGAGTCTTACGCTCGGGATCGCCCCACGCAGCTCCAAGCGAGCCTGGTCCGAAGCGTCCAAAGCGGAAGGACAGGAAGGAAGGAATTTCCAATTCATGAAATTTCAACTCTGTCTCTGATATTCCCTGAAATTATCTCCTTTATTTATGTGGTACTTCAGCTAGGGCATATCACCCTATTGGGGAGGAGAGTCATTTTTTGAAGATTAAATTTCAGAATGTTAGAAGCCAAAGAGAAGGTAATGTTAATGTGCAGCAAGCATTTCCAGGGTGGCTGCTGTCACAATAACTGGGTGGTTCAGTGAATCTGTCATGGCCATTGAACTTCATTTGAATCTCTGAGCTAAGAATTCAAGCTCTTAGTTATGTATTTGAGAATGAACAGTGGGTTTGCCACAGGGCTGTGAACTAGGATCTGCAGAGACCTTAAGGCATTCTGCCCCCTTCCCCTCCTTCCCTCCCTCCTCCTTCCCACAGCCATAAAGTCTGAGTTTTCTCTCTGTATATTGCATATAAGATAATACAAGGGGGAAGTTGAAAGAGGCTTCTCCAGTGAAGGGACTGATATTCCCTCTCCCTGACAGGCTGACCAAGAATGAATGAGATACGTTTTGGATCTGACAATAAGCATATTCAGAGCATAAAACCCAGTATTAATTAGGCACTGAATTAATCATTTTTATTGCTAATTTGCCAAGTATTACCATTAACATTTGGCAAATGCTAAACCTGAACATAATGGCAGGGTTAAAAGCTGGCTGAGGAATGCCAGCCAATGGAAAAAAGGTCTGGGGAAAGTTTGAGGTGTTCCAAGACTAGTGCTGGGAAAGAAAGGCAAGTGGTTGCCTAGAAACATGAAAAAGTAATGGAAGGGAATCACTTCAGGGGCTGGGGTGAGAAAAGCAGCATATTTTATAAAGGCAGTTGATATGTGGAAGGTTAGAAAATAGTGAATATTTACTATAAAATTAAAATTGTTTTTTATGATTCTAAATATTTAAAAAATACAGAATTTGTGCACAGAGCAATTCCAAGTAGAATGTGTCAGACATTGATGTTACATAATGATGTAATAGATTTTTTCATTAATTGTGTTTGAACACATTTTATAAAGGAATTAGTTCTGGTACAAAAGAGAATTATGTTCCAGTTACCATAATTCCAGGTCCAAAAATGAGGACACCAGGGGAGGGAGGGGGGCAGGGACAGACATGCTGGCGCCCTGCTCCTGCCCATTCTGCTGCCCCTCACTCCCAAGCTACAGCCCCCACAGCCCTACTGCTGCCCCTCACTCCCAACCCACTGACCCCAGCCCTGCCACAGCACCTCACTCCCAAAAAGCAGTACCCTGCCCCCCCACCTCCCTTCTGGTGCCCCTTACTCCCAACTCACAGCCCCCTGGTGCTGCCAGTGGCCCACACACCCAACCCACAGTCACACGCCCCCCTTCATGCCCCTCAATCCTGATCCACAGCCCCCTGCCCCTTCCCAGCCCTGCTGGCACCCCTCACTCCCAACCTGCAGCCCCCCGCCCCTCATAGGTCCACGGTGTCCCTCACTCCCAACCCACAGCCCCTGCCCCCCCCAACCCTGTGGTGCCCCTCACTCCTAACCCACAGCCTCCTACACACCCCCAGCCCTGCCAGTGCCACTCATTCCAGCCAGCAGGCCCCTGCCCCTCAGCCCTGCTGGTAGCTCAGTCCCAACCTTCTGTGCTCCACTCCCTGCTGCCTCTGATCACATTCCCCCTGCTGCCACCAGTGCAGCAAAGCAAAATCACAAACTCAAGCCCTGACCATACATGCATCATGCTAGGCATTCTGGGAATTGTAGTTCCACCTAGCAGTGGCCATATTGAAAAAAGGCCAGGAGAGGAAATCCCAGACATTTTGCCTGCATTTAAAAAACCCACCTGGACACAGCACAAGTGACCAAAAAAGACGAGATGTCCAGAAAACCCTGGCATATGGTAACCCTAAAATATGTACCACAGGTGATAGAGCTGACAAAAAGATTGATGCCAAGCTCCAAAACCCTGCAACAACCAAATGATAAGAAACACCTTAATGTGATACTTCTGTCTCTAATAATCCTGGATTTCACAAAGTAATTTTTTAACTTTAATGTTATTCTCCAATGTTTCCTAAAAATGTACATTGAAGGTATCTAACTTAAATATTTTGAATAAAAAGTACACATTTTAATGTACTAATTCATGAATAATTTGTTTTCATGGCTATCTTCCTACCTACACAGTTTTAATAAGTATTCAGCAGTTTATAAGGAAAAAGCTTTTCACAGAAAATCAGACCTTCCTGGTACAGTTTTAGGCATCTACAAAGGTGTACCCACAAGCATTCCTCTTTCTCCCCTCCTCTGAAAAAACATAAGCATACAAATATCCAGGCCATTGAAACTCTGAAAAAAAATGCAAGCCTTAGGATTCATTGTGCTCAACCCATTCTTTGAAGGCTAATTATATAATGGCAAAAATATTTTGATAATACCGTTATGAAATGATAGTGTCATTCTTGAGACAGACACAGGAATTATCTGCATGTACATCCAATATTCCCATAAGCAGTACACAAAGTATCCACCTGGATTTCAATTAAATCACCTCAAAGCCCCTTTTCTGCAATGCTATCTAAATTGCAGTGCAACCACTGTCAAAAAAGAAAAACATACATATTGTAAAGTGCTATATAAGCCTAAACTTAATGATCAACTATTATATATAGAACTTCTTTGGCCCTTCCTTTCCTGATGTTTGTGGCAGCTTCACTTACCAATCAAGTCCATCTTTATCCAATTTAGAGGGACATTTAACCATGTAGAGAATTAAAAGTACTTAAAAGCTGTTCAGAATAGGAAAGCTCTCCCTGTTGTGGTTTTACAGCACAAGATAGGAGAGAAGAAAGAGCTGTTTAGTAGTATATTTTACTGGATCAACTGACATAAGCTTTAGGGCATAAAGTGCCCTTTCTGAGGTTGAGAGAAAAGGTAGATAAGGCTTAAGTTTCAACCAGGCAGAGCAATTACTTTTGTTTAAATCCATTATGTAATTGAAGCAGGTCACTTAAAAAAGTAAGGAGGCCATGAACTAGTGGACAAAAAAGCTATCAGATGCAGTTGCAGACCAAGTGAAAAAGGGTGAAATGAATAAACCTAATTACCTACAGGAATAAATCTATTCAAACAAGAAGATGTTCCTTATTACCTGTGGAGTACAGAGATTAGAAGAGGGAGTGGGTTAATTGTAATTACCCATAAACTCCCATCCTACATGAATAACTTTATAGTTTACATGAGAAACTCTTGGTAAAATACCCACACTTCTGTTTCCTTTACAATGTAAACTTTTTGAACATGGATCTGACTTGCTATGTTTTTTTTCTATAAAGCATTGAAAATACTTCTGGGAATAATGAACAGCAAGCAATGCACAGTTTATTATTGTCATGACCCAATGATTGTGTGTGCGCTTTGGCACTGCAGAATTATTTCCTGACACATGGAGCTTTCTTTGCATGGTGCAATTCTCAGCTGCAGAGAGAAAACTCCGGTGCAAAGTAGTTCCCGCCGCCCGTATGTAAATTTGTTTCCCACTATTGGCTGTTTCTAAATTATTCCCACGTGGCGGCTAGTGATTGGCTTGCTAGTCGTATAAGAGGTTTGAGCAGTTTCCGCCCAAGTTGTAGAGGACTCCACAACCATCTCGTGGGGACTCTGAGCACGCGGCAGAGTAATAGAAACTTTGTGTGTGTCTCAGAGGAGTTAGGCGGCCTGATCAACCACCAACCTCTTCCCGTCTCATTCGTTAAATTCTTAAGACGTATCTACGGTTTTTTGCGCGCTGGTCAAGGGTATCCAGAGCTCTGTCGTGTTTGTTTTTGCGGAGCCTAGCAAACTCCACTTGTGTTTGTCTGTAACTGCAACTCAAGCAAGTTTTTCCTACCTGCACCACGACCACCTACGGTGTAAGTAAAACAATCTTTAATTAACCGCTATGAGTCCGTGCCTAATTCTAGTCCATCATGCAAAAGTACCTGCCCTACCGTTGCGGGCTCCCGGCCACAGCCTGCCGCGCGCCCCCGAAAGCCCCGGACTGCTCCCAGCCCGCACGATTATATTTTAAACAATTAAGAGCAACTTACACATAGAATACATTTTATCAAAGGAGAGACTAGGGTACCTGGACCTCTTCAGCCTCCGCAAGTGAAGGTTGAGAGGCGACCTTGTGGCTGCCTATAAGTTCATCATGGGGGCACAGAAGGGAATTGGTGAGGCTTTACTCACCAAGGCGCCCCTGGGGGGTTACAAGAAATAATGGCCACAAGCTAGCAGAGAGCAGATTTAGATTGGACATTAGGAAGAACTTCTTCACAGTTAGTGGCCAAGGTCTGGAATGGGCTCCCAAGGGTGGTGGTGCTCTCCCCTACCCTGGGGGTCTTCAAGAGGAGGTTAGATAGGCATCTAGCTGGGGTCATCTAAACCCAGCACTCTTCCCTGCCTATGCAGGGGGTCGGACTCAATGATCTATTGAGGTCCCTTCTGACCCTAACATCTATGAATCTATGAAAAAAGGTGTGAAGTTTCTCTGCCTGTTCAAGAATTTCAGAACTTTATATTAATAGAACTAGGAAATACCTTTTAAATATTAAAATATAGCCATACCAATACATGCACAACTAGGGGCAATATTTTCACATTCTTTAGAATTTGCTAGTGGTATTACCAATTAGGAAATAGGAATTTATCATCATGATGTGTGATTTTCTAATATAGCCAAATGAAGGCATCAATTCATTGGTAACAACTACAGTTGAATCACTGCCATTTGATGTCAAGTGCTGCCAAATTGGTGTTCCCCTTCCACCCACTTAGTTTTCCCATAATAAAGACATTTGTTAATCCTTGGTAAATTGACAATGTTGCATGCAGTGAAGATTCAGAGTAGTAACAGATAAAGAAAGGAAAATCTATTCTGACCTTGTATATACAATTTAGTAAATTGCAGACAATAAAGATGAAATGTGTCACCCATGAGATTAAATAACAACAACAATAAGCAATAATAATATTAACAAAAACAACACTAATAAAATAAAAATGGAGAAAACAAAAGCCAACCCTCCACCTCATGCTCCAAAACCACAGGCCATAAGATATTTAGAATTCTGCACATATTACTTTTCAGAACAAAGTAACAAAATAACTTTCTCCTTGAAAATAAAGAAAAAAATAATTATAAAAAAGGTAGCTGGTTCTATCCAGTGCCAACGTATTAATAAAAATTAAACCTCTCTAAAAACTGAATTACTCAAAAGCATATTATGATACAGTGAGACTCACAAGTCATTTTGAAATAATTATGATGATAATTTAATTGTAAAATGAGACACAACTCTTGGAGAGTTGCCTCTGTTCCTATCAGAAAAACACAACTCATAACAATTAGTGTCTTAAAATGAAGGTGAAAATTGAATCTATTTTTATTCTTCTGAAGATATTTTGGCATTGTTCTATGGAGAAAAAACTCCTGCTGCATTCAAGAAAAGAAAAGAAAAGAAAAAGAAAAAAAAATGCAACAAATGCTTGTATTGACGTATTTCCCAGGGAAAAAAAATGGTTTTGAATCGGTATAGCCATTTTTGCTAAGATGTTTGAACCTGGCCTCCAAATTTGTATCTAACTTTTTACAAACAAGCGATTTTACAACAAAATCAGTTGAGTTAAAATAAATGATAGCATGCTAATTGTCATCATTCAACAGCTAGATCATTTTGGGTACAGGATTTCATCCATGCAGAACAACATGCAAATATTGGGCAACAAACATTTTTATCCTTGCAAATAATGTAGATTTGCAGCTATAAGTACCAGCATGTGCAAAATTAGACTCTGATGTTGCTGTTTATAATTTGTTACTATTACACTACTAGGTGCTTTAGGCCAGATACAGACATTACACTTTTACCAGTATAAGTGATTGGAAACAGGTCTATCCCCGTAACAGAATAGGAACACAGACTGATTTAAAAATAGCAGAACCTGGTCAAAGATTTCCCAGCAGGGCAGAGTAGAGGGGGCACAATATGGTGCAGCAAGAAAGACCCTGTGAGAAGGGGTGGAGTGCAAGAGGCCCCAGTGAGAGGGGGAACGGTATGAATGTGTGTGTGTAAGAGGTCTGACAAGATGACTAAATTTGGTCCAGCTTTAGGCCGGGTGTGTTACGTGATCCTGG
>NW_005843248.1:238409-241796 GCF_000455745.1 Alligator sinensis | reverse complement strand
CACTGTAGGGAAGGTTTGGAGCTGCAGATAGCACCCCTTGGCATCGGAGCCTCCTGCATTTACCACTAGTAAAATGTATCAGCAAAGTTGTGGCAGGAAAGACTGGGCAGACTGCTCCAAAGAGACAAGTGTGAGGGATGGCTCGAGACCTGGCCCTGAGTTTGCCCCCTGTCACAGTGTAAAAGTGTCTTTAATGCCTAAGTGTGATCTTATTTGATCTTGCTCAGCTGTCTGAAAACCAATTAGCATAAAAGTTGTGTGGGTTCTCCTCCTCACTGGTCGGGGTTTTTTTTTTCATGCCTTGGGACCTGAAGCTAGGATGATAGCATGTTACAACAGTATATGTTTTGCCAGGGTGCACGCAGTGGTGGGAGCCACCCCTTCCCCACCCCATGCTCCCTGGCTGTGCAGCACCTGCCCCTGCCCCAGCACCAGGGCCAGCCCCACTCCCTCTCTCACTGCTGGGGCCTCAATCTGTGCCCTCCCCCCCCCCCCCCCCAACCCCCCCCCCCCCCAACACCCCCCCCCCCCCATATCCCTTCCCTCTCAACAAACTTACCAGCTGGAACTGGCTGCTCTCCACGCTGCCAAGTTGCACTCCTGGCCACCTGAATGCTGTGCTGCAGCTGCGCACATGCATGGGGAATTCATTGGTGGCATTATCAGCCATATCAACCAAAAAAAGCCGATTGCCAATACTGTACATTTTCTTTATATTGGTGCCGATCTGATATGGAACTGATGTAGCAGTGTACCTCTAATGTTCTAGCCTCTTTTCAGGGACTCTTGGAGGGTGGAATAGGTGTAACAAGACCTGTTCCTAGGTTTGCAGAGGATGATAGATGGTAGTATTATGGCCATTTTCTGAACAAAGCACAAAGAGACTATTACCAATGGGTAACAAAGAAAAGTTTTGCTAGCCTGTTCATGTGTTTATACAGAGCCTAAAGTGTGGGTCACACATGTAACAAACAGATAGTACTAAGCCATAAGTAACTGGTTCAGGTTGGGATAGACTATTTTCTGGTACTGTGGTATTAAAGGCCCAACTAAAACTCATAGCAATACCAAGTGTCACTGTACAGTCCTATTTTACATTGTTTAATAATATAATCTGAATATGCTTGATATTTTCATTAAAAAGCTAATACTTTAGGCAGTCTAGAGTTATTTCTAAAACTGACAAGATATATTATGATTTAGAGTGTTTTTTTTTAAATAATATTGATATAGATAACTATTTTATGATGAGATACAGCTGCTTTTAAATGCTGTTAGCTCCTCATAGCAATTCTTTCAATCATATGTAGTATCATAGAGAAACAAGTGGCATAAAGAAAGAGATAAATTTACCAATATACATCAGCTGAACACAAAAAGAGCAGGTACATCTGGAGAAGTAAAAGCCCAAACTACATTGTATTTACTAAGCTCTCATAGATATTCAGGAGTCCGCAACTGCGTCAATGGATTAAAAAAACATAGAGTATGTATATTAATGGTTATGCTTATGGAGATACCCTATAATTACAGCCCAAATCCTGTTTCAGCTAGATATACATTGTTAATTGAGATGAATGACTAAACCATCATTGCCAGTTATTTTAAAAGAGGCTTTTTAAAATGCGCAAATGATCTACTGGCTTTATTAATAATCAAAACAGTGCTTTGCTAGCTGTTGCAAAGATAAAAGCATAACTAACAGTAACCTTAGATACTCAGAGGTTGGAGGATCATAAACACTGAATAGAAATTTTAAAACTCAAGGGAATAATAGTGCATCCAATTTCCACATACCATTACAATTAGTACTGCCAATCATGTGCCAGGCTACTATATATCAACTAATAGTATAACATCCTGGTGCAGCCTTCCCCCACTGCCTCATATGTACCATGTATTGAAAAATAATTTGGGGTATGTAAAGTTCTAATTTTAATAGCTATTTGTTGTATGTATATATTTGGGACATATGGAAATATCCCATTATCACTACAAACAACTTACATTGCTGCAGAGTGGATTCAGTAACTGAGACTGTCTTTTATTTTATTCATAGCCAGCTTGATATATATTAAAAATTGCAATGAAGGGCTATTTTATTTGTCTTTCTATCATCTGTGAAATGTGACTGACAGAAAGGAGGTAGTTGGAGAGGGTAGAGAGGAAAGAAATATAGCTAACATGGCCTCACAAAACCCATTGGAAGACCTAAAATTAGAAACCAGGTTTTACAAACTTTATTCTAATTGGTACATCATGTTGCTTCCCACATGTAACACGGCATTATCTCTCATGTCTCCACTCAGATCTCTCACCAGGTTTCCTCCCACACAACATATCCAAGTACATTTTTTTAAAATAGATATATAAACCTAGAGTCTTTATATTACACACACACAAATAATGGTTAATATTCAAATTTCTTTTAAAATACGTTCATCATTTAATTGATGAGAAAAGTCTCTCTCTCTCCAGCTGAGCATGTTCTCTCTCTCGCTAGCTGTGGATACCAATGAGTGTGGCAAGCCTGGCACTTTGCCATCCTTCTATCAGCCTAACAAGAATAGTGGTGGGATCTGCCTTGATATCCTGCCTGGAAAGATATCCTGACAGTCAAAGGGCATCATGCCCATGTCCTCACTGCTTGCCTGACATGACTTAGAAGCAGTGCCTAGTGGCAGCAACACCAGAGCAAGCCTGCCTAGCTTGCCACACTCTGTACCATTTGGCATGGCCAAGAGAACTGGTGACTTTTAGTAGCAACTGCTGCATGTGGTCCTGGCCACAGGCACTTTTGTCTTTCACCTAGACCCAGTGGCATTGGTGGCCTGCTATCTGAGAGAAGATGGAGGAGACTCCCTTCCACACCTTCATGGATTGCCCTTAGCTGCTCTTTCATGCCCTCAGCACCTTCTTTGGCACACTTGACTTGAAACTGTGTGCATCTTCCCTGTCCTATACTGACTGGCCAAGGTGAGTATGATCTCCTTGGGCCAGGACAAGATGGTAGCTTGAAAAGCCACAGAAACTGGCTTGTAGGGCCCAGCTTCAATGACACCCACTAACTCTTCAGTGACACCCACTAACTCATGGTACAGGTGCATGTCACATTTGAATTTGGACACCCCTCCCACAACAAAACATGGACCAGTATGTATCACATTGGACTACCAAGGGGGCCCTCTGCAAGCTTTTCCTACATGTGTAACCTCAAGAGCCATGTCTAGACAAGCGAGCCTGTGCCTGCTCTGGGAGGCCCATGCCCGCTACAGGGCCGGGAAGTCCGGGTGAGGGTGATCCCCTGCCCTCCATTAATGCTGACTTTCTGAAGGAACATCTTGAGAAGCTGGATACCTTCAAGTCAGCCGGCCCTGACAATCTTCA
>NW_005843248.1:223185-237527 GCF_000455745.1 Alligator sinensis | reverse complement strand
CACCATTGAAAAAGGATGTGGAGAAGCTTCAGAGAGTCCAGAGAAGAGCCACGTGCATGATCAGAGGTCAGGGAAGCAGATCCTACGATGACAGGCTGAGAGCCCTGGGGCTCTTTAGCCTGGAAAAGTGCAGGCTCAGGGGTGATCTGATGGCCACCTACAAGTTTATCAGGGGTGACCACCAGTATCTGGGGGAACGTTTGTTCACCAGAGCGCCCCAAGGGATGACGAGGTCGAATGGTCACAAACTACTTCAAGATCGTTTCAGGCTGGACATAAGGAAGAATTTTTTTACTGTCCGAGTCCCCAAGTTCTGGAACAGCCTGCCACCGGAGGTGGTTCAAGCGCCTTCATTGAACACCTTCAAGATGAAACTGGATGCTTATCTTGCTGGGATCCTATGACCCCAGCTGACTTCCTGCCCTTTGGGCAGAGGGCTGGACTAGATGATCTTCCGCGGTCCCTTCCAGCCCTAATGTCTATGAAATCTATGAAATCTCAAAGCAGTGTGAAATGCTGGAGGAGGCACGCTAGGAACAAAAAAATTGTTCCCCATGCTGCATATTTGTAGCATGGACTCTAAATTTGAAAACTCATTTCCTCTAGTAAATGAATAAACAGATTTTTAAGAAAGCAGTTTACAGCATTCTGAGTATATTAGAACACATGACTACATAGCACTTTTTATTGGTTTTATCTTTTACTGCTATGAACACGGAACATTAATAATTAATCTAGAATTTCAGAATGAAGCCTTTGGATTCCTTTGGCAATTAATTGTAAGGGTGAGGGTCTACATTACAGTTAAACCATGTTAAGGGCACTTAAAACCTGGGCATCTGCACATTAAGGCATGTGAAAGACTTGTTAACAAATGCTAAGTGTGCTCTAGACATCTTAAAGTTATATCACTTTGGGTGAGGATTATCTTTGAACCCTGCTACTACCTAACTCAAATTACCTTAACTTCTAGCTGGTCCACTCATGAAAAGACAGTTCTGGCGCATCACAGGAGGCACTCCTTCCAGAATGGATCAGCTATCCTCCAGAATGTGACAGCCCTGGACTGACCACTGGGGACAGCAAGGCAGCAGTTGAGTGGGGAGGGGATGAGAGGGGAATGGAGGCAAAAAAGAAGTGGGGCAAGGGGGATGGGAGGAGGGGGAGCAGAAGTGTAGTAGGGAAAAGGCAGGGGCACATGGGATTGAGGGAGGAGGGTTGCAGGTGGGTAGGGAGCTGCTGAGCAGTTGCAGGAGGAGTGCGGAAGTCCATGGCACCTCCTCCCCCACTGCCCCCAGTGTGCCCAGATCAGGCCCCACTTCCTCATGGATGCCCATAAGCTCCTCACTTCCCCACCCCTCTCCCTTCTGCCACCCTCTTCCCCCTAAGGGAGAGGTTGGACAGTCACTGAAGGATTGACAGATGAGTGGGTAGGCACAGGACCTAGCAGACATGCATGGGCAGGGTGGGCTGCAGCAACCTGAGGAGTTGGCAGGGAGGGCAAACCTGCTTGGCTGCTACTGCCACTCTCCAGGATGAACTCAACACCCTACTTCCATGAAGATGAGTGGGGATCTGGGAGCCTGGAGAAAGCAAGTTAGGGGGTGAGTGAGCAGTGAGCTGGGATGATCAAGGGCACAATTTGGGTTGGTGGGGTGCTGCTAGAGAGCTGGCAAGCTGGGCAGGAATGGAGCAGACTTGGAAGCTACTAGGCAGCTACCATAAAATAACAGTTCATCTATCTGGTGTGCTTCAGTGTATGAAATCTATAAAGGTGACACTGAAGTACATGCATCATTGTAAGGCCAGCCCTGCAAAATGAAATTCAGACCTTCCTCCATTTTCCAGTAAAATGGATGGAGGTTTTGAGTAGGTATACTTTTTGTATCAGCAAGGGAGCTATTTTACTTAGATAATAAACTCTTTGAGGCTGAGACTGTCAAGATCTCTAGATGCTACTATAATATGAATAATAGATGCTTCTCCTTTTTAATATCTCATGCCCTCTATGGAGATTCACATCTGTGGCTTGAACCCAAGTCAACTGAAACAATAATTGTCAAGCACCATTTCTGAATGGCCTCCAGTCTAATAAAAGTAAAAGTAAGGCAACATTGTCTAGAAGGTTGATAGCTGCTACACAGTTTGGTGGAAGAGTGCTTCCTCCCATTTTGAAATGGCTCAAGAAGTACATTTGTCCCTACCCAATATTTGAGGAAGCCCAGGTGGCATGTCCTTTCCTGGATTTTGTGAGATTTTCAGATTAATGAGTGAACACCACAAGCCTGTCTTGCTGTATATTTGGCAGGGTAGATTTGGCCCTTAGTGACTAACTAAATCAGAGATCAGGCATTTCAAAATGTTTATTGTTAAAACTCACTGGTGGTTGTGGTCTTTTATCATATACTAAATAGTAAGCTACCCTCTGCGCAAAACGTGGCACGCTATTTAAAAGAAGGCTCCAAGTCTGGGGTTATGGTTTTTTCTATATGTCAAAGTGTCAGCCTTTACTTTGAGGAGAAGAGTGGTTGTTAATGCTGAAACCAGACAACTGTTTCTTTAAGGTTAGTAATATGACAGTATATGTTGATCTGATTCAGTATGCAATTACAGGATCATTTTGCTTCTAGAGCAGTACTGCTGCTGATCATAAGCACACTTTAACATGTACTTTTTTCCCAAGGGAGGAAAGTAGTACATGAGAAGATAACTGGAATGATACAGTTGGGGATGGTTTTGCTTTGAGCAAGAGGTGGACTAGATGACCTTCTGAGGTCTCTTCCAACTCTAATTTTCTATGATTCTATGATAACACATAGATTAATTGGTAGACCAGTTAATTCTGCATTGGAACATTGGGTCAGATCTAATTAAAGTACACTGAAGCCTTTATGAGCAAGTGCATTATTTACACTCTCAGTTACAACCCAGGGACATGATTCAATAAATTTACTCTAAACCAAATAAGACTAGTAAAGTTCACTTAAAAATCTGAATCAATTTTGGTTAAATAAAATAGAAAATAATTAGGCATGAAAAGGCCATGTTTTAAAATTAGAAAAACAGCATTATCAAGCCAACAGTAAAAACATTTTTGACACAGAATTATGCTTGTAAAAATGATGTAGCGTATTTATTTAAAAAACATAGCTTACTGCTAAAACAGGAATAGCCTTTAGTTTATGATTGAACAGCAATATATTTCCTTAGAAAGTATCTTTGTGATGCTTTCATGTGTGCTGCATTACAGAATACTTCTTTTATGTTTTCTGCCTTTCTTGTAGGTATTACCCAATTACAGTTGTATGAATTTTAATCTAGAAAAAGTGACTCCTGTATTCATAAAAATTACATACCATTAACACAGAACAAAATCATATTTTATATTAAAGAAATAAGCATTTATTTCATTCTGTGAAATTATGAAACTGAAAATGTGTTAGTGAGGATAATAAAATGAATAATCTGTGGTCCAGTTGCTATATACAATAAGAATGAAATAGTGACTGATATAGTAAGCAAAGGCCAAATAAGCAAGTCATTTTGAACAACCCCAACATGCATAATACAATGTGTTTAGTAAATCTTGAGACCAAAAACTCACTGAAGAATAAAGAAATAAAAAACTAAATTTATTAAATGGGAAATCATTTTTTTTTCTGAATTAAATCTCCAAAAGGTTTTTATTGTGTAACCAGAAATTAGAATAGTTTTTGAATTTAAAAGAAGTGGGAACAGCAGATGCAATATCCACCAGGATTGGGGAGGGAGGGGGAGTGGGGGAGATAATTACAGGGCAACTAGAATTTCCTTTTAAGTCACTATAAAACTAAACTGTAAGTGATAGGAGAGGTATGTGGTACCAGAGGTAAATCAGGAAGTATAAATGCAGTCTCTAAACAACATTAAATTCATTTTATAAATTACTTAAATGAAATAGGCCAAGCTGGCCAAGAAAGAATAGGACTTTTCCAAGAAGATAAATGCATTGCTGATGAAGGGCTAATAGGATTTTTACATGCTTTCTCCTCTGAGAAGGGCTTCTATTTCAAAGGACACAGTCACATGTACCTACTGACAGAGGTCACAACAAGAAAAATGAAGGAAAAAGTCAGAAAGTATTAAAAATGTGTGAAACGATGTTAAATTTTAGTCCACTTTGTATCAGGAAATCCTAGAAAGGAAGTAAATGTAGAACAAATGCTAAAACAGAGAAGACCAAAATCTCAGGTCCACTCAAACCAGTATTTGTTGCTGTGAGGGCACAAAAGTATCCAGAAAATCACTGAAACTGGCTACACGCAAAGGGGATTTTTAAGTCACCCTTCCCTGTACATGGGGAATTCCTAATGTAAAAATGAGTGAAGCTGAGGGACATAGGGTAGCTCCATGCTTGACAACAACTGCTGGCAACAGCATTAAGTCACTGGCCCCTGACAGATGTTAAATTAAAAGCATGCTAGGATCTGATGAGGGATACCATCAATCACGCTTCCTGCAGTGCTACATATGCAAGGCAGGAGGTATGATTGTGGGATCCCCTCTAAGATCCAATTGTGCCATATTGCCAGTACAGGGAGAGCCCAATCCGATCACCATGCACCAACAAGTAGCACATGGTGAGTTCCCCCAGCTGGAAACCTTGATCAGCTGACCGGGGTTCTCAATTAAAGGTGTGATAAAAACCAACCACAAAGTTATTACAATAACAAGAAGGTATTGTTACTCTTTAGTTACCAAGTACCCCAAGCACACACATACACACCATACCACCCAAGTTAGGAATTCACCTGTGTGTATGTATAGGTGGGTGGTGTGTGTGTGAACTGGCAAATATATATATATCATTGTGTGTGTGATATACAAATTAGTGATCTGTGTATGTGTATTGAGTGTGTGGGTATTGACAACTGATTTGTCTAATTTTTGGTGTGTATAGTGTGTATGTGCTTGAATTGGTGATAGGTGTGCACGTGTCTAGGCTGGTAATTTTGGATGTGTGTGTGCCTCAGTTGGTGGTGCAGGTGTAGGCACCTAGTGTATGTGTATGCACCTAATTGATTTTTGTGTGTGTATATGTTTAATTGTGTCACACCCTCCCATCTAACAGTGCAATTTTGAGATCCTGCGAGTTGGCCTGCCCCTAAAGGACAACAATATTGCCTAGAAATGACCAACAATTTAACATAGCCAGACCACCAACACCTATATTTAACAACTATTTCTTATAAAGTTGCTAAAGAATTATAGCTTTGTGAATAAATATTTTTTCTATTCAGTAGCCTAATTTAAAAAAAAATGGATTTAACCATTGTTTGTGGTTGTTGAAATTGTGTTTAGGTGATTAAAATATTTTGTTCCATCAGAAATGTTTAAAATTTGGAGGCTTACTTAACTCTATACATTTAGAAGAACATTATGCTAATTCTGAAATTAAATTTGAGGAATTTTATTTGAAACATTTCAAACATTCAACATTTTAGCTGAAATTATTGTCACATTTCTAAGTTTGACTCAGAATTGTATGATATACATTAGAAAGTTTAAAAACAAAACAAACACCTGCAGAACACAAATGTGCTAGATTTGCTTGTGTTGGAAGGAAAGGGAAGAATTACTTTATAAGTATTTTAACTTGATTCAGTTGCTGCAAGAACTGTATTCATGTAGCGTTTATTAAAATAGTTCTGTACCAAAAGTTGCTGATAAAACTTTTGCCATTTAGCTTCAAAACACAAGTGTGGTTTCAGCATTATAAATGGAAAAACTACATAACCAATGCAGCAGAATTACAAAAGATTTGTAGTATAAGAATCGAAATGGAATAAGTGTTCTGAAGTTATATGAAATGCATATGCTTCAAAATAAGATAGAAATATTTTGTATAAGATTAATAGAAAACGATACAAAAACAAAAAGAAAAACAGAATGAAAACTTTAATATATAATGGGATAATTTCCTAAGAAATTAGGAGAGTTTGGACACACAATTAAGTGCAGTCTTACTGCTATGCAATTAACTCTTATTATGACATAAGGAATTAACCTTAACTTTTATTTTCTTGTGTGTCATAACCTTGTTTCCATGTATTTTTGCATCATATGCCAACATATGTCATATTTAGATCACTTGTAGAAGTCTCCCTTCATTCAAATATTACAAGCTAGGTCTTTTGTGTATGATAACCATACAGAAATGCATATCAAAATAGCGCAAATACTGTGCTCTGCTACAGACTTCCTGTATGACCTTGGGCAAGCCATTCAGTCTCTCTGTCCCTCATTTCTTCATCTAATGGGATTAACAACATGTCACTGCTTCATGCGGGTGTTGTGTGTTATACAGAATAAAGGTTCTGATATGCTCAGACATTATGGCAATGGTCATAAAAATACCCAAGGACAACTGAAGATTAGTGGCAGCAAAGAGGGTCAGTTCAGCATATCACTTAAGGCACTCTATATCTTTCAGTAAAAAACTGCTCATTGCAGAGTACTACTACTGCAATGATTTTAAAATTATAAATACTATTGCCTGAAGTTACAATGGTCAACTTACTTTCATGAAACACGTGTGTGTGAGTGTGGGTGTGTGCAGGCTTGGAGGGGCAGAAATGTTGTGCAATTTGGGAGGGTAAGGCAGGAAATGTAAACCAGTCTTCTTGTAATATAAAACAGAATAAAGATAAATTAAATATTTGGAGATGTAACTTCACTCTTTTTGACAAAATATAATTCATTATAGCCAACCAACAACACAGGAAGTACTCCAGAATCAAACATTAAGTCAGTTGATCAACATTAAAGGTAAGATTGTCATTTGCATAGTGCAGCAACAAATAAAAGTAGTAATACTGAAGGCATCTCCTAACTTGCTTCAGCACATTCTGGTATATGTACAGGGAGATGGGAGAGCACAGTCAGCAAGGATGCCACCAATGCTCTCCACCTACTCTCCTCTTCTAGACCCCATATCCAATTGGGTTGGGAATGGGTACATTTTTGAAGCCACCCTGCAATGTGCCAGCCAGCATCGCTGAGCTAATAGAGGACAGAGTGATCTATTACTGGTATGGGTCAGTAGCAGATTACTGCAAAATGAAGAGGGAAGGGGAGAAAAATATTTTGCTCAGGAAATAAACCTCTTTTCCCACATCAGACCCTGGTTTAGGCATTCACTGTCTCTCCCAGACCTTATGAAAATGTCTCAACCCATGTCTAAAATTCATTCACTTATTAGTTTCCTTTTGCTGCCCCTTTCTCCTTTATGTTACTTTCCTTCTTACTTTCCCTTTCTTATGCCCTTTTCCCCTTTATTCATGCTTCTCATTTCAGTTCTTAGTCCTTTAAATTACCCTACTTACACTGGGGAGAGAACATATTTTTGCAGTTTCTCCTTCTATACTTACACACCTTTCCTTAGCAATGCTTGTAAACACATCAAAGGAGAGTTCTTGTATTAAAAACAGTAAAAATTGTTATTGTATGTGAGAAACAAGGCTATGTGCATCAGAAATCATATTCCTTGTTTCAAAAGTGTACTATAATATCTGGAGGTGGAAAAAAACTGGCATTAATATGCCATCGAAATCTATAGGCTCTGGTCATTGCTAGTCTTCACTACAGTAAATAATGTATACCCAGTTGACTATCAATGCATCTCAGAAATCATTTATCAGTTGTCGTTATAAGAAGCAAGTACAATTATATCTCACTGTGTTTTTGACACTGTATATATAGATTCACTGCTAGCAAGATTCTCCTCAATTGCCAATATCCATCACTACTCAAATTAAAACTGTGCGCTGCAGTTCTGCTTTTCAGCAATTTAGCAATAATATGTCAGTCATGAAAGGTCTGAATATGAGCGATTTCAAAACAGAAATGCAAGCATTTACAGTTTCGTTAACTGCTCTGCCTATTATCATGATCTCTCTCAAATGCAGGTAGCAGTCTGACAAGTAATAGAAGGGAAAACATTAAGCTTGATATAGTACTTCACTTTATGAAATGACATTGCATAACTACCAAAAACAGGTATCTAAACAGATAAATAAACTAACACAAAACTGCAAAAGCAGTGTGTAGTTAAATATCCACATCTGTCAAAACAGTTCTATTTAAAATATCCTATCAGTAACATGACAGCTAATTAGCATGAAATTGGGGGGGTAACTATTCTGCTATTCAGCATCTTCACTCACTATTTAGTTGAATATCTTTGTTCATCTATTAAGTCTTGTTCAGCTGAGCAATTACTTACTAACATATTACTCCATTCTGAAACAGTATAAAAATAGGACTATAGAGTTAGAAAATCTAGACATAAATATTAAGGTGAAGGGAAGGAAAAGAAAGCAGACACAACCAATTTAACATTTAAGAATTAATTTTATTGCCCATTATGTCATTTTTCTCTAAATCAGTGGAAGGATTCCAAGTCAAGTTGAATATATTAAGATTAAAATAGAGGTAATAGAGGAAAATATATGTCATTTAAACTGTGTTTAGGGACAATGTACATGTTTTACTCGGTAATTAAAATACTTTCAGCATTTTAAAATGATGCATTTTACTTTTCTCAAGGTATATAACCTTACTTTTATAGTTGCTCTTAAATTTTCACTGCTTTCATAACTTTCCTAATAGAACTATTAGGGATGGGACAGCCTCCAAGATAGCAGTTACAGTGAGCATAGTAAGTAAGCATGAGAAATAATTCATTAGCTTTGTCAAATATCAAGTAGTCATCTTTACTATGTTGACATTAGTTCACAAGAAATAAAACTTCTATTATTAATATCCTGATGGATAGAATATCATCCTTAACTGCATTCAGAAGGTAGAGTGCTTGCACAAAACCTTGTTATGTTTCTGTGGGTATAATGCTATTCTCATAAATTTTAGGCACATTTTACAGAGAAGTCAGTCATATAAGAAGATGATATGAAAAGAAGGAAGAATAGAAAACATTTGAATGTCAGTTGGATCTTATTTTTCCTCTTTTGGACAATGGAAGATAGAGATAATAAAAGAAGGGTGAAATCCTGGCCCCACTGAATACTAAGGTAATACTGGCCCCATTGATGCCTATAGGCAGGCCTAGATTTTCATGCATGTACTCAGATCATATCTAAGCTATAGGTTGAAGAACTTGTCTAAAGTCAAGCCAGGGCAAAGTTTGTCATCTGTATTAGTGACATTTCATGAGCCATACAGGTCTTCTCAGCTCATTTGAATAAAAATGAAACTGGAAAAGACAAAGAAAAGAATGCACTGTATTCAAAAGCTTGCTTAAGGCCACAAATGGGCATTCATTTCTACAGTGGAAATTTCCATGGATAGAAACCTTTCCAGGAACAGGAACATACAGGCATTCAGCCAAAAACTACTCCCTTTCTCCTGTTCTCTATACCTTCCCCAGACCAGGGTGATCCCAGTCTACAGAAGGCAAGGGGATCAGTGGTTGTGCCAATGAAAAGGCATATGATTAAAAAAGTGTCTATAGAATTGGTTTTTTTATGCAAAGTGTAAATAATGGCAATGAAACCAACACATTTCAAATTCCAGTTGATGAAAAAATTGTTCATCC
This sequence comes from Alligator sinensis, assembly GCF_000455745.1. Taxonomy (NCBI): domain Eukaryota; kingdom Metazoa; phylum Chordata; order Crocodylia; family Alligatoridae; genus Alligator; species Alligator sinensis. The sequence continues at coordinate 227,935 of NW_005843248.1, read as the reverse complement.
AGAAATATCTCCTATTTTTTTAACTATTTAATAAAAACAAAGATAAATTCTCTGAAAATTGACTTTGTATATGAATCTATCTGCCATAAAAACAAAATGCCCATAACTTGTTGTAGGGTTGATAGAGATGCAATATTCTACTGGGGCTAAGACAGTAATTATTAGCTGCAATGATTAGGTATAGAACATTTGTGACAAAGTGTTATAAGTAAGGAACAATCATTTGAAAAACTGGTGCTGAGGAAGTAATATGAAGAGAATATATATTGGTTTGTATTCCTATATAATAGAGAAGTCCCTATCTCTTATATTAGATCCCCATCAGTCATATAAAATATGAGCCGTCATTAGTTTTATTAACCTATTTTGTTGTGAAGCTTCTTTGGACTTCCTCAGCACCATTCTTTCAAATGTTTGATGTCTAATCATTATAGCTAATAATTACAGTCTTCACCCCAGTAGAATATTGCATCTATTATAGATAGATAAATAGATAGATAAACAAGCAGACAGACAGACTGATCGATCAATTGATCTATATACTGTAATAGAGAAGCCCCCATCTCCTATATTGGATCCCCATCAGTTATATAAAATATGAGCCTTTATCACTCATATATTTTATATAACATAAATTTTATATATATGATATATACAAACACAAAGAGAGAATGAGAGCATGCACACACATCTGATTTACACAAATTACCAATCATAGTAATGCTAGACATCACCCTGTAACTTTATTTCTATTATTAGCAATATTAAATTTGAGTGTCACTAAACTAAAATGTTAGCGTCATCAGAGATTTATATAAATAGTGTCAAACACCATCTCTATTTTTGTTTTCGTCCCCCTGGTAATTGTGTATGAGCTTTCATGAGCAGGTGGATATTTGACAGAAAAAAGTATAAGAAGAATTAAGAGAAATTCTTTAAAAAATATTAACTTTTCAGTTTATGCTGCCTCTTGTAATAGGAAAGCAATCCTAAATTCTCCTGTTATAGTTTTTATATGGTTCCTGAGAGTATCTTTGCTTCTCTGCCTATGTTTTCACCATTCAACTTGTGCTTTATATTCTCTTCACCTACACAAGCACTCAAAAGTTTCTACATGATGCAAGTGTTGGATGGGTTAGATGTGTTCTGCTCCTAGTAACATGCTGAGAATAAAAAATGATTATTCATTAATTTTTCATATAATATTTTTTTAAGATTTACTTTCTCTTTTTCTTCCTAAGCTTTTAGTCTTGCACAGCTTATCATGTAAATCAGTTTTAGTACTTCCTATATACTGTTCAATAAAGCACAGCTTTCTAATCAGTCAGAATCTTGGCTGTGTGCTTACATATTGAACACATGAAACTAAATCCAAAACTGGGACTTTTTAAACAACACCAAAACATTACTTGACTATTAAAGGAAAGGTACATAATTACGGAAGCAGAAACTTCTGTATAGGTAAAATAAAGATTCCAAACCAGCAGTCTTAATATGTTTGTGTATTTTCTTCTTTCAAAACATAAAGTTTATATAACTGCACTGAACATTACATGTTGGATTCTGAAACAAAGCTTTTCATATTCACTGCATCAAAGAAGGGAAATTAAAATTAGACACTGAGCCATGAGCCCAAGTTTCACTGTTGCTCTCTTGAACATGTTACTTGGCTTGTACTCATAGTTATTTGAAAATGGCCATACTACCTGATTTCCTGAGTTTGGTAAACGTAGAAGCATATGGGTAAAATGTGTTTCTCAGTCGTGATCCTTGACTACAAGCATGACTTCATAGATTTCATAGACATTAAGGCTGGAAGAGACCTCAGAAGATCATGGAGTCGAGCCCCCTGCCCCAGAGGCAGGAAGTCAGCTAGGGTCAAAGTATCCCAGCACAATAGGTGTCCAAATGTTTCTTGAAAGAGTCCAGAATAGGTGCTTGCACCACCTCTGGAGGCAGTCTATTCCAAGCCTTGGGGGCTCGGAAAGTAAAGAATTTTTTTCCTTATGTTCAGCCTAAAACAGTTTTGGAGAGTTTGTGACCATTTGATTTTGTCATCCCTTGGGACACTCTGGTGAACAGGCATTCCCCCAGATCCTGATGTACACCCCTTATATACTTATAGGCAGCCACTATGTCCCCCATGAGCCTGCGTTTTTCCAGACCGAAGAGTCCCATAACTCTCAGCCTCCCATCATAAGGCCTATTCTCTTGCCCTCTGATCATGCATCTCTGGACTCCCTCAAGCTTCTCCACGTCCTTTTAAAATTGTGCAGCCCAGAATTGGATGCAGTACTCCAGCTGCAGCCTCACCAATGCCGAGCACACCAGGAGGATGACATCCTGAGATTTGCCTGAGAAGCATCTATAGATGCAAGCCAGACTTTTGCTTGCTTTACCAGCTGTGGCATTGCAGTGTTAGCTCATGTTCATCTTGTGGTCAATAATGGCCCCAAGTCCCTTTTGGCTGTGGTGCTAGTGAGCATAGCATTGCCACGCCTATAAGCGTGATACGGGCTTCCCCCCCCACCCCCCGAAGTGGAGTACCTTGCATTTTTCCATATTGAATGTACTCAGGTTTTTATCCACCCATTTTCTGAGCCTATCAAAGTTGACCTGGATCACCAGCTTATCCTCACATGTGGACGCTTCACCCCAAAGTTTGGTGTCATCGGCGAACTTGACCAGTTCACTTCTGATACCAATGTCCACATCATTAATAAAGATGTTAAAGAGTATAGGTCCAAGGACGGAGTCTTGGGAGACACCACTGATCACAGAGCACCATGATGATTCACTTCCATCGACTACCACTCTCTGGGTCCGAGCTCGGAGCCAATTCCCCAGCCTTTGGGCTGTGATGTAGCCGAGGCTGCAGTTGGCTAATTTTCCATGAGATCATGGGACACCAGATCACAGGCTTTTTTAAAGTTCAGATATATGACATCAATCTCTTCTCCCTTGTCCAGGTGATATGTCACCTGGTCATAGAAGAGGATGAGGTTGGTCAGGAAAGACCTGTCTACAACAAACCTGTGCTGGCTGTCCCTTAGGATGTTGCTATCAGCCAGTTTGCCACGAATGGTCTCTTTGATATTTTTTCCAAGATCTACCCAGGGATAGAGGTCAGGCTGATTGGCCTGTAGTTCCCCGGATCTGCTTTCCTCCCTTTCTTGAAGATAGGCACCACAATGGCCTTCTTCCAATTTTTGGGCACTTCACCTGAGTGCCACAAATTCTCAAAGATCCTTGAAAGTGGCTGGGCTGATGCCTGCCAGCTCCTTAAGTACCCAGGGGTCCAAATTGTCAGGACCAGCTGACTTGAAGGTGTCCAGCCTCCCAGGGTGTTTCTTAACATGGTCTACACTGATGTAGGGTATAAATTCACCCTCACCCTGACTGTCCCACATTGTGTTAAGCAAGGCAGTCCCTTTGGGCTGGTGAAAAACCGACGCAAAATGCCCATTAAGTAGGTTGGTTTTTCCTGGGTGTTAGTTGTCAGTTGACCCAATGTTACCCTTGCTTTTCTTAAGTTCCTCCTGCTTCATATACTCATAAATACTGCAATTTTGGAAGCACCTTTCACCTAAGCCCATTTGGGATTTACAAATTAGCTATCATGCTTCTGCCAGTGATTAGAGCACTTGAAATACCTGGGTCCAATACCTGTTTCCTTAACCTGAGGACATTCAAAACCACATCTCCGTTTTCCAGGAAAGTACTTACCCAACAGCTAGACTGAAGACTAGGATGATAGAATACTCTACAACCCCCTGCTGAAGTTGCTGTAGAGTGGAGAAGTTATGGGGTCGGAAAAATAGTAAGGGAGTAGAAATATGATCTCATAGATCTGTGATGAGAGAACTAAGGGAGTCCTGCTCTAACTCCCTACTCCTCAATTTGCTTGTGAGTTTTATCCAATGAATATTTAATGAGAATTGCATACACGGTCCTGATAGCAGGAGCCAGAACCCAGGAGTGTGCACTCCCAGAAAAGTTCCCTTCTCAATGGATTTCATCATCTTCCTCCTCCTCCTTGTTTCTTTCATAGTTTCATAGTTGGTAGGGTCGGAAGGGACCTAGGGAGATCATCTAGTCTGACCCTCTGCCATGGCAAGAAAGAGTACTGGGGTCAAACGACCCTGGCCAGATGTTCATCCAGCCTCCTTTTAAAGACCTCCAGGGTAGGAGCCAGCACCACTTTTTTTGGAAGTTGGTTCCAGGTCCTAGCTGCCCTGGCAGTGAAATAGCGCTTCCTAATGTCTAGACTGAAACTACCCATCCTCTAGCTTGTGTCCGTTGTTTCTTGTAACTCCCAGGATTGCTCGGGGGAACAGGGACTCTCCCAATGACTGCTGGTCCCCCTTCACTAGTTTGTAGACTGCCACTAGATCCCCTCTCAGCCTTCTCTTTTGGAGGCTGAACAGGTTCAGGTCCCTCAGCCTCTCCTTGTAGGACCTGCTCTGCTGACCCCTGATCATGCAGGTGGCCCTCCTTTGGACCCTCTCCATATTGGCCACATCACTCCTGAAGTGCGGCACCCAGAACTGGATGCAGTACTCCAGCTGCGGCCTGACCAGTGTCGCACAGAGGAGGAGGATCACCTCCTTGGACCTGCTTAAGATGCATCTGCATGACAAGGTAGGGTTGGCCTTCCTGACTGCATCCCCACACTGTCGGCCCATGTTCATTGTGGCATCAATGATGACTCCAAGATCCTTTTCTATCTCAACACTGGTGAGAAGGGAGT